>NC_142545.1:3430000-3730000 GCF_056151865.1 Erythranthe guttata | reverse complement strand
GTTAACCACCGTTGCTTGTAAAGATTTTTTGAGTTTCGGAAGTATCACTCCATTGTTGTATACATTTATCTTGGGTGTCCCTTTTCCCGTTAATTACAAATATAATATAATATTTAATTTTCATAAAGGTATTAACATAAATTAAGGTGAAACTTTTAGATATATTTACTAATTTTTCATGGTTATCATTCGGTTTGTTAAGTATTATTAAATTTACTCATAATTTCTATTATGAAATCTCAGTTTAATGTGTTCTAAAAAAAATATATTTGCGATTGAGATGATATATGCAATTTCAACCTAAAAATATTCATTTATGATAAAAAAAATTATATCTTATGGCATGTAAAAATGGTGAAGTGATTAAGAGAAATAGTCAATTTTGGGTGTATAATTATCACTTCAAGTCGGAATTTCGACTTCTCCTTCCATGGTTGAACCAAAATCACGTAAAAATATTGTGTGATCATATATATATATATATATATATATATATATATATATATATATATATATATATATATATATATATATATATATATATATATATATATATATATTTAAAGAGGGCGGAGAAACGAGAGAGAGTCGGCTAGTCAAGAGAAAAGAAAGATGAAGAAGAGAAATAGGGTTTGTTGATATTATATGGTAATTATAGGTAATATAGGTTTACTACTTCAAATTTTAATTTATGCTAAATTGAAATATAAAATAAAGGGGGTTTCACTAATATGCAAAATATGGTTATATCCACATAATACAAGCAAATGTGTTGGGGAGTTTTCATTAATTATCGCTATTTATAAAGTGCCCTACAATATATATTATTTAGAGAAAATTACGGTACCCCACTGAGTTATGGTCAAATTACGAACTCCCAACCTCTTGTTTGGGTAATTACAACAACCTCCTCAACTATGTATTATGTTACGAAAATACCCATCTAGAGGTAAATTTAGGGATGTTAAATCGGTAAAACTGAACCGAAATTTCGATACGCCAACATTTCATACCGTTTACCGAACTGAATATACGATTTGGTTATGTAAATAACCGAATAAAATAAATTTTATTTAAAATATTTAAAAGGAGGGGCGGCTGTAATTACCCAAACAAGAGGGATTTTATTATTTGGCCATACCTCAAGGGGTGGCTGTAATTTGCCCTATTATTTATAGGTGTATTTTTTGCAAAAACATCGGAATTTTTAGAAATTATTTTTGAAAATTAAATCGGATCGGAAATAAAAAATTCCGATATTTTTTATATTATCCAATTTCAATCAAAAAAATTCCAAAAAGTTTGGAAATCAGAATTTCGGAATTCAGAATGAAAAAAAGTTGTTCTAAATTCAGAAATTTTCGGATCAGGACCGGTAGAAATTGGAATTTTCGTTCCAACTTCCACCACTAGTAAGGAAATTAGAGAAAATATAGAAATAAGAATATATTGTTCTAAAGGCTTTACTTTTAGGTCTCCCCTAGTAAGGTCCTCGGCGGCAAATAACCGTCTTCGGCTTAGAAATTTTGGGATTACAAATAGTGGCCGCCTATTCTAATTTGATCAAAAAATAATAAAAGATAATAATTATTTTTAGAAAAAATTACAAAAATCTCCCTCTTATTTGGGTAATTATAACCACCCCTCAACTATATATTATCTTCCGGAAAAACTCCTCCAGATGTAAATTTATGGATGTTAATTCGGTTAAATCGTATCGAAAATTCACACTTCATATTGTTTGTCAAACCGAAATATATAATTTGGTTCCATAAATAATCAAATTACAGAATTTTTATTGAAAATATTTTAAATAAGGGATAGTTGTAATTACCCAAACGGGATTTTTTTCGTAATTTGCCCGTATACTAGGTATGCCTATATGTAAACTCCTCATACTTTACAACTTGCCCGCATCGCTGGTATTGCAACAGCGTTTCGCGTTCTCCTCAGCTAAATCACAAATGGTCGAACAATATTTTGTGAAAACTCAGCGGATTATGCGTTTCTTCCGGCGCTGCGGTGAGTTTTACTATTGTACATTATCGTTTTTTTCAATTTTTAAATTCCCAAAAATATCCTTATTTCGCTGGAGATAGAATCTCTCCAATTCTGATTTTTTTTTTTTTTTGGCCCCCTTGTTCTTTGATGTGTTGTGTTGATATGATTTAAATATTTTTTTTTGCTGCTTAAGGGATTCGGATTTGAATCAGAATGTTACGAGCTCATTCCAGAAGACATAATTATAGTAAGAGAGGAAGAAGAAGACATGCAAGGAAAAGAGACGAAGAAGGAAGAAGACATGCAGATTAATTAATATTATATTTACCATACCTATATTACTAAGACGCAGTTTAAAATGCATTTCCGTTTAGCGTTTTCAAGCCTTATCACGTTTTTATTAGTAGCGGCTCTCATCACGACACGTGGCCAAAGAATAGAGAAAGAAAAGGAAGAGTTGCTGGCTGATGAAGCGTTTTCACGTTTTTAATTTTAAGTAGCACTTTCTAGTTATAGATTGGGTATAAATAGGGAAAGTTGAGCTGAGGGAAGGCAGCTGATTTTTAGGTTAAGTTTTCTTAGGTTTTGAGCTGAATGTTTGGACTTGATTCTCGAAGCTTTTCACGTGTTTAAGCTTCCCGATTCAATCTCTGTTATCTGTAATTTCCTTTTATCAATATATATATATTTGAGTTGCTATCAATTGGTATCCAGAGCCATCGATTCTGTGAAGCACCATGGCTGATGGTACTAGATTTGCTGAGCTGAGGAAGGATATGGACATGATGAGGGAACAAATGCAGGCCATATCTGAAGCTAATGCTAAGAACGTGGAGGAGAACCGTGCTATGATGACCTTGATGATGGCCAAACTGCAACAACAAGCAGCTCTACATGACAATGGGGGCAGACCTCCAGATCTGGGGAATCAGGAAGGTCCTCAGTGGGGGGCAGAGTATCAACTACCTACTAAGTGTTCTTCGGTGGAATTTCCGAAGTTTGATGGAACAAACCTTTGCAGCTGGGTGTACAAATGTGATCAATTGTTCGACGTGGATGGCACACCATCGAGCTCAAAGGTGAAGTTAGCAGCAGTGCACTTGGAAGGGAGGGCCCTTCAGTGGCACCAAACGTTCATGAAGGCCCGTCTAACAAGAGAGATCCCAAGCTGGGAAGAGTATATTAGGGCTCTGAATAGCAGGTTTGGCACACTGCTCTTCGAAGATCCCATGTCTGAGCTTATGAACCTCAGGCAAACTGGATCCCTACAAGACTACCTTGACAGATTTGATGAATTAATGAACTGTGTAGACCTTTCAGAACCTTATGCAGTGAGCTGTTTTTTGGGGGGATTGAAACCTGAAATCTCTTTGGAAATTAGGATGTTCAAACCCAAGAACATGATGGAAGTAGTGAGCTTAGCTAAGCTGCAAGAACAGACCATTACCTTATCTCCAAAGAAACACCTTAGCCAAAACCATAACCCTACCCACAACCCTACCCAAAACCCTATCAAGGCTTCATACACTGTCAACAGACCAAACAACCTAAATATCAATAGAAATCCTAGCCAAAACACCCATACCTATACAGCCAATAATTATTCTAGCCCACGATCCAACAGAAATAGCCCAACCTTTCCCAGAAACCAGACCCAACCCTTCAACCAAACCAAAAGGTTGAGTAACCAAGAAGTTGATGATAGAAGAGCTAAGGGCTTGTGCTTCTGGTGTGATGAAAAGTACTCCAGAGACCACAACTGCCCCAAAAAGAGGCAGATGTATGTGATGGAGATACCTGAGGATGAGTCTATGATTGAAAGTGAAATGGAGTACAACCCAAGTGTAGTGACTGAAGAGAGGGTGGAGGATGGAGAGGAACAGCTATCTCAAGTTTCCATGCATGCTATGACTGGCACACATGACTTCAGAAACATGAGACTCACAGGGTCAGCCAAGGGAAAGACTATACACATCTTAATTGACAATGGGAGCACCCACAATTTTGTGGATGAGCAGACTGCAAAATCACTAGGTTGTGAATTGGTGGAGATGAAACCATCATCAGTGAATGTACCTGGGGGAAGCAGGCTCATTACAAGGTTCAAGTGTCCTAACTTCACCTGGAAAATGCATGGGGTAGAGTTTTCTGCTGAAGTCATGACCCTACCATTAGGGAGCTGTGATTTAGTGTTAGGCATTCAATGGCTAGTGACATTGGGGGACATTTGCAGCAACTATCTGCAACTAAAGATGGAATTTAACCACATGGGAAGGAAGGTGGTATTGAGGGGTCTTCAGCCTAACTCAGTCAAGCTAGTCTCTATTAAGAAACTGAACAAGATTTTGCAAAAACCTTCCCAAATAGCTTATCAGTGTATTGGAAGCTTGCAAGATGGCACTGCCCTGACCATGGAACCAGCACCTGCTAACAGTGATCAATTAGAAGGAGTACCAGAATGCATTGCTAGCTTGAATGCTATGGAGTGTGTAGGCAGAGAAGGCTTACAAGTGTTGCTCAGTGATTATGCAGACTTATTTGTGGAACCTAAGGGCCTACCACCTCATAGGGACCATGATCATAAGATCCACCTCAAGGAAGGGTCAGAGGTTGTCAATGTTAGACCATATAGATATCCAACTGTGCAAAAGAATGAAATTGAAGCTATAGTACAAGAGCTACTGAATGCAGGGGTGATTAGAACCAGTAGTAGTCCCTTCTCTTCACCAGTGGTGTTGGTGAAAAAGAAGGACAACTCATGGAGAATGTGTGTGGACTATAGAGAACTGAACAAAAACACAGTTAAGGATAAATTCCCTATTCCAGTAATTGAGGAGCTATTAGATGAATTGCATGGGGCAAGGGTTTTCTCTAAGCTGGATTTGAGATCTGGTTATCACCAAATCAGAATGCATGAGGAAGACATCATGAAAACAGCTTTCAGAACTCACCATGGGCACTATGAATTTTTAGTGATGCCATTTGGCCTAACTAATGCACCTTCCACCTTTCAAAGTCTCATGAATCAGGTGTTCCAAGCACAACTGAGGAAGTTTGTTTTGGTCTTTTTTGATGACATTTTAGTCTATAGCAAGAGTTGGAACTCCCATCTAGAGCAGTTGAGGACAGTTCTAGAGCTTTTAAGACTACACCAACTGTTTATTAAGATGAATAAATGCTCTTTTGGAAGTTCTTCCATTGAGTATTTAGGACATGTAATTACACCAGAGGGTGTGGCAGCTGACCCCACCAAAACTCAGGCCATGACTGACTGGCCCACTCCTAAAACAATTAAACACTTGAGGGGATTCTTGGGGTTGACTGGTTACTATAGAAGATTTGTTAAAGATTATGGCAAGATAGCCCAGCCTTTAACTCAGTTATTGAGGAAGGACAGTTTTAAATGGAGTAAGGAGGCTCAACAAGCATTTAATGATCTCAAGAAAGCCATGACTGAAACCCCAGTCTTAGCACTTCCTGATTTTTCTAAGGAGTTCACCATTGAAACTGATGCATCTGGAACGGGTATGGGGGCAGTATTAATGCAACAAGGCAGACCAATTGCCTACATGAGCAAGGCTCTAAACATGACCCAAGGAGCTCTATCTACTTATGAAAAAGAACTCCTTGCATTAGTGACTGCTGTTCAGAAATGGAGACCCTATCTGATTGGAAATCATTTCACTATAAAAACTGATCACCAAAGTCTGAAGTACCTAATGGATCAAAGAGTAGCCACTCCAGCTCAACAAAAGTGGTTAGTGAAGCTATTAGGGTATGATTTTTCAGTATCATACAAGAGAGGGAAAGATAATGTGGTGGCAGATGGACTGTCTAGAGTCACTGTTCCAGAAGCTAGTTGTTTCACACTCTCAATTCCTCAATGCTCATTTATGGAAGAAATAAGAAGAGCTTACACTTCTGACCTAAAGCTCAAGCAAATTATTGAGGATTTGAAAGAGGGCAGAGGCAGCAGACCATCTTATTCTTGGAATGCAGAAGTGTTGTTGAGAAAAGGAAAACTGGTGATAGGAGAAGTGGTGGAGCTCAGACAAAAAATTTTGAACCACTTTCATGGTGCTGCAGTGGGGGGGCATTCTGGCATCCACAACACTTTACAAAGGATCAAACAGACCTTTTATTGGAAGGGACTCAAGAAAGATGTGCACACTTTTGTACAACAATGTGATGTTTGTCAAAGGAACAAAGGAGAAACTGTAGCAACACCAGGGCTGCTGCAGCCTCTTCCTATTCCTGAAAAGATATGGGAAGACATCTCCATGGATTTCATTGGAGGCTTACCAACTTCTGGGGGAAAAGACACCATTTTGGTGGTGGTGGATAGATTAAGTAAGGCTGCACATTTCATGAGCTTAAAGCACCCATACACAGCAAGCTCAGTGGCACAACTCTTCATGGAAAATGTGTACAAACTACATGGAATGCCTAAGACTATAGTCAGTGATAGAGACCCTATTTTCATGAGCAAATTTTGGCAGGAATTCTTCAAGCTTCAAGGAGCACAACTCCACACTTCAACTGCCTATCACCCTCAGACTGATGGTCAATCTGAGATAGTGAACAAGTGCTTAGAAGGTTACTTAAGGTGCATGAGTGGAGAGAGACCTAAGGACTGGGCACAATGGCTGCCTTTGGCAGAGTGGTGGTACAACACCACCTTTCATTCATCCTTGCAAACTACCCCTTATGAAGTGATGTATGGTCAGAAGGCTCCTCTTCATTTACCCTATATTCCCATGGCAGCCTCTAATGAAATGGTGGACAGAAGCTTGCAGCATAGGGAAGCCACGATCCGAGTGATAAGAGAGCAGTTATTGAGGGCACAAAACAGAATGAAGATGCAGGCAGATAAACGGAGAAGTGAGAGGACTTTTCAAGTTGGTGACTGGGTGTTTGTGAAGTTGCAGCCTTATAGGCAACAATCTGCTCGAACTCAAACGTATAACAAGCTATCATCTCGTTTTTTTGGACCTTATAAGATACTACAGAGAATTGGGGAGGTGGCTTATACACTAGAACTGCCACATAATTCCAAGATCCATCCAACATTTCATGTCTCTCAACTTAAGAAGAAAATAGGGCCTTTAATCAGCCAAAAACACTTACCTACTACAATCACTGCACACGGGCACATATTACTCGAACCACATTCTGTTGTTGATCGCAGGTTAGTGAAGAAGGGCAATCGGGCAGTAACACAATGGCTGATCAAATGGTTCAACGCTCCAGACGAAGATTCAACGTGGGAAGATTGCGAGGACATCCAGCGACGCTTTCCTACCTTCTGTCCTTGAGGACAAGGACATTTTTAGGGGAAGGCATTGTTACGAGCTCATTCCAGAAGACATAATTATAGTAAGAGAGGAAGAAGAAGACATGCAAGGAAAAGAGACGAAGAAGGAAGAAGACATGCAGATTAATTAATATTATATTTACCATACCTATATTACTAAGACGCAGTTTAAAATGCATTTCCGTTTAGCGTTTTCAAGCCTTATCACGTTTTTATTAGTAGCGGCTCTCATCACGACACGTGGCCAAAGAATAGAGAAAGAAAAGGAAGAGTTGCTGGCTGATGAAGCGTTTTCACGTTTTTAATTTTAAGTAGCACTTTCTAGTTATAGATTGGGTATAAATAGGGAAAGTTGAGCTGAGGGAAGGCAGCTGATTTTTAGGTTAAGTTTTCTTAGGTTTTGAGCTGAATGTTTGGACTTGATTCTCGAAGCTTTTCACGTGTTTAAGCTTCCCGATTCAATCTCTGTTATCTGTAATTTCCTTTTATCAATATATATATATTTGAGTTGCTATCACAGAATGTTTATTATAATTTGCTTATATTTTTGTCTTCTTTTGCTTAATTCTATTGGTGATATTATTGTTGTAAAATTTCAATTGAAACAAGAAATAGATATTTTCAAAGTATGCAAAAAAATAAAATATATTGATTGCTTAATTGAGTATTATGGAGTGCCTTTTTTCAATTGATTGCTCAAAACATTCCAGTGGGTAAAAAAAATAAAAAAAATCATCTTCTACAAATTAATACTGTCGGGACCGAGAAAAACTATTATTTAATTGAGGTTAGTAATTTATCGAGGTTCTATTGTAGATTTTTTATTATGAACTGCGATAAATATGAAATATTGTTCATACTGAAATCATTATTATCTCAATCTTTTATTGAAATTTCTTCTAGGCAAGGAGCCGAGGAATGTAATCAAAGTCAGCTACACGAAGTTGGCGTCGTACACTGATAACTTTAGTGAGAGCAACTACATTGGCCGTTTCCAATTCGGCAAACTTTACCGTGGAGTTCTCTCGCCCTCTCCATGGGTGACATATTGGTGAAGATATGGGAAGTTCCAGAAATTTACAGCTACGAGCCTGGAGATAATGAAATTAGACTAATGATATATATATATATATATATATATATATATATATATATATATATATATATATATATATATATATATATATATATATATATATATATATATATATATATATATGCTGTAATTCCAATATTTTATTTTAATTTTTTCGCCAGGACTTTTGCGTTTTGACCTGTGTGTAATACGTGCTTGTACTAGGAGGAAGTCATTCTACTTCGCAACGTACTGCTGATCAGTCATCCAGGCATGGTACCGCTGTATGGATACTGCCATGAAGGTGGACACCTTGCTGCTGTATACGAATTCAAACCATTCGACTCTGTTGTTAACCTCATTCCTAAAGGTATTGTATATGTACCCTTTTTTTTTCTTTTTCTTTTCGGGTTTGCAACTCTGACATCGGGAAAAATTAACGGAAAAATGTGTTTAACACGTGTAGATGATTTCACTTGGCTGCAAAGGATCAAGGTTTCGTTTGGGTTGGCTGCGCTTCTCAAATTTCTGCATGCTGGAAACTCTTCGTCTTTCAAACCTTTCGTAGTTCATAATCTTGATGCTGCCCACATAATTCTTGACGAGGTGAGTTTAGGTTAGGTGCTTTTCGATTCTCGATTTTGATTGGACTTATTGTGAGGAACGCAGTAAATAAATAGTTCATTAATTTTATGCAGGACTATAATCCAAAGCTTTGTGATTTTGGTTCCGTAAGTGGTGGAATTTTCAACGAAGGGATAACGTGTTTAAGGGATCATGTAATTGGATGCTATGGCTACACCAACATTGGCACATCCGGTACAGGTACAATTAAACCTCTATAAATTAATACAGTCGGGACCAGGGAAATTCTATTAATTTAGCGAATTATTAAATTATCGAGTTAATAATTTAACATGTTTTCACCGAGTCGGGACCCAGAGAAAGTATTATTTAATCGAGGTTATTAATTTATCGAAGTTCTATTATTTGAATTACTGAATGCTAATTAAATTTATTTGATGCAAATTTTTCCGAGCATCTTTATGACACAAACTATCGTAACACTTCTTCTTACAGGTAATTGCTCGAACAAAGAAGACGTATTTGCGTACGGGGTTATACTTCTCAGTTTGATATCGAGGAGGGTTCACACGGAAGAAGACAGGAAAGCTGGTGTACCATTTATTTACGAATGGGCTGTAAAGGAGTACGAAGCATTTGAATGTCAAAATACCAAGTTTTCACTCGTCCATAAAAGTTTATCAGAAGGAGGTGATTTTAGCCCTAGTGATGGTTACAAGATTACTAAGCTCGCACTCGATTGCATAAATGGGGTCGAGCACAAACGTCCGACCATGGAGCAAGTTTTTGGATCTCTGCTCGAACTTGAAGTTGCTAAGCAACATGCCGATTTCCTTGGAGCAAACAACGCGCACGCGTGAAGATGGCTGCTGATGTACTCGGGTCCATTTGTTGTTTTATCTCAAAAAAATTGTTATTTAAGATATACAACTTATATTAGGCTGCGGCTATATACAATACTAATTCCACTTGTGCAAGACCAAATTAAAGAAAAATTCCAAAAGATTCTATTTTATTGAGATGAAATGACAAATACAGTTAAACCTCTATAAATTAATACAGTTGGAACAATCAAAATTTCATTAATTTAGCGAAATATTAACTTATCGATAAATTAATATTATTAATTTATACATTAATTAATAAATTATTAATTTATGAAATTACTTTTATTATTATTTTGAATAAATACATTTTTTTTAAATTTACGTTTATATTATTCATCGTATCATTAGTTCAATGCATTATAGAGCCTGTTTCACGAATGTAAGCTCTTAAAGCAGCAATGGTATAGAACGATTTTATGTTGATTTATGAGAAAACTATACCGAAAGTTCTAACCATGTTAAGAAAAGTGAGAGACGAGATTGATGGTAATGTGAACTTCAACAAGCAACAATTAAATTATATCGTATTAAGCTTTCATAGATCTATAAAATATGTACTACACCATGTAATTTAAGAATTATTTTTATGCATTATTAATTTATATATTATATGGGGCTTCTTAAAATTTTCGAATGTGTATTATCTTATAAATTTAGTGAATTATTAATTTAGCACGTTGTCCCCGAATCGGGACCGGGAAAATTTATTATTTAAGCGAGGTTATTAATTTATCGGGTATTAATTTATCGGGTATTAATTTATCGAGGTTCTACTGTATACCCATATGTTAAATTGCCTTTTTTTTTTCTCATGCAAGACCAAATACAAATAATGAGGAAAAACAAAAACAAAACAAAAAACTAAAAAAAAAAAAAAAAAAAAAAAAAAATTGTGCGTGAATTGGAAAAACAAACAGCCCCCCTCTTCACACCCACCTTCTCCGCCGTTAAACTTCCGCCGCCCAAGTTCCACCACTGATCGCCGCCGCCACCAAAGCCGCCTCTCACAATCATGAGTGACCCAAACCTGCCAGCAACGCCGTCGCCGACGCCGACGCCGCAGGTATTTATGAACTTTGTTTGAAAATTTCGAAAATGGTTATTTAAATTTGATAAATCCATAGTTTTATTATGTTAAAATGACATTAAGAAGCTTTCGTTGATGAATTGTTGTCTGGAGAGAAGATTTTTGATTTGTTGTTCTTCATTTTCATTCGACCTGCAAATGTCGTTTTTCAAGGGAAAAATTCGACATTTGCAGGTCGATTTTGTATGCTATGATTCGACATCTTAACGATGTCGATTTCTTATCATACAATTCGACACCAAGATGTCGATTTTTTGATGAGGAATCGACATCTACAAGATGTTGAGAAACACTCATAAAAATCAACACCAAAGTGTCGATTTTTATGGTAAAAAATCGACATATAGATATCGAAATTTAACTGTTTTTTTTTTTTTTTTTTTTTTTAATAAAAGGTATATTATTTCTTGCGATTCTCTGTATACGCACTTTCGATGAGTTTGCTAATACTGATTTTTTTTTAATTATTTATTTAATGCAGTTCTAGCTCGTTTACAGAGAGACTTGTTGCGTTTGCTTGTATTGAAGGCATATTCTTCTCCGGAAGGTATAATATAATACCTACGATATAGAACGATATTCCCTTCTGTGGTCTAAATTTGTAAAGTTAAATGATTTAATTTCGTGTTATATCTCAGCTTATGTGCTATTTTTTGGCTTAAAAAGAGGGGATTAAGGCCGGGATTGACATTTCGAACGAGCTTATTTCTAGAGACAAGGGTCTCCACTGTGACTTTGCTTGCTTATTATACAGGTGATTTTATAATTCTTGTTTCGATTGTTGAGATTATTGAATTCTAATCCCGAAGGAGTTGACTAGTTTAGGTTTTTTTTGACTCGATTCTGCAGTTTACTAAGGAAGCAACTTCATATGCAGAGGGTTCATCTTAATGTGCAAGAGGCTGTTGAAATCGAGATCGAATTTGTTTGTGATGCACTAGCGTGTGCACTCATTGGTATGACTTGACTCGATTATGCAGAGTAAAAGCAAACTTCTTTGAGAGAAGGCTTCTGTGATGTCAAGTCTCCAAGCGGGTTCCAAGAATTACGAGTTAAAAACTGACGAGGACTTTTAGTCGTCAACTTTGTTCTTATTTTTCCAGATTCTTCCGGAAACATTTCGTTGTAGTATATAGACTTTAAATTGACTATTAAAACCTCAATAATAAGTTCTGTAATTCATCCATTATATAACAACAAAAGTTTTCTAAACTCAACTGTAATTTGTAATTACAAAGGGTTGTCCAAATGAAACATCTGCTGATATGAGCCAAGAAAACCAGAATCTTGTTTCTAAAATATTACATTGAGAAAAAAAAATCCTGCAACAAAATCAAACATAGTCAAGCCTCTTCGTAAGTGCCATTAGAATATTCATGACTTGCATTTGCAGAACCTCCATTCGATAAAACTCAAAATGTGTAAAAAAGAGGAAAAACAAATTAAATTTGAAACTGGTAAAAATCGACACCAAGGTGTCGAAAAACTGTGTTACCAATCGACACTTACGCGTCAAATTTTATAGGGAAAAATCGACATTGCCAAATGTCGAATTTTATGCCTAAAAATCGACATCTAAATGTCGATTTTTACCCATCAAATTCGACCTGTATATGTCGAATTTGTTTGCGCGGGATTTTCTTTGGAAAAACGATATTCTAGCTAAAAAAACCCAAAATTGCATATTTTCTTGGTTTTTCTACCGTAGAATCTTCTATTTTGATGTCTTCTAACTCCATACTTGCCATCTTTGTAAGATTTGTTGAGCTTTGATGATTTTGAATGTTTAAATTTTGTGGGTTTATGGGGGGGGGGGGGGGGGGGGGGGGGGGATGAAGGAGAAAGATCTTGTGGGTTTTGAAAGATGGAGAAGATGAGAGTTGGTCTTGTGGTTTTGTGGTCTTGTGATAGGGTTTTTTGTGTTTTTAAATTTTTGGTCTTGCACATTTAGGATTTTCTATTTTTTTAACAAGTAAGGGTATTATAGTATTTATACATTGAAAATTTTAATTTGGTCTTGCACAAGTTGTTTTAGTCTTGCATATAGCCGCAACCCTTATATTATTTAGTAGTGTTGAAATGCACAGATTCCGGTATATAACCGTTTGTGTTTTTCGCTTTATATTAGTTTGAAAGGTAAATCTCAGACATTGTAAGATGTTTAGTTTATTTATTGTGGTTTTCCAAATGGGGTTGACTTTTATTCTACTGCGATGGTGGCTCGAGATTGGAACGGAAAATGTTTATGGTGGAGTGTGTTGCAGTGTTCGGGTAGACCAAAAGTGATCGAAGGCGAGGCTCATGCGATTCTTCATGCACTTACCACGGGTCGGAGTAGAGGCTGAGAAGAAATAATTGTTGAGGGTGATTGTCTGCATATCATTGAAGCCCTCACCAAAGGCAATCTTCTGGAGTCAACTTATGGTGCTTTTGTTGAGGAGAGCCTGGCTCTGTCCAAATCTTTTAGAAACTGCTCCTTTTCATTTGTCAAACGAAATGGTAATAGACTAGCTCATTTGTTAGCTGCTAAGGTGGATTTTTCTTGTACTGAAGATGAGAACCTTCATTTTGAGTATGGCGAATGATGCCAGATACAAAATGATTTGTTTTCAAAAAAAAAAAAAATTTGCTATACGTCCCTCTACATTAGATTTTATGTGAATAAATTATAGTCAAAAATCTCATTTTTTAATAAATTAATTGTATTTATTATGGCAATAATACCTCTAATCAATTCAAATCAAACCACCCAAAATCTCTCTGTCAAATTAAATCCCCAAAATATATCAAATTAAATTCTCCAAAACATCTTTCCTCCCAATTTTTTTAAAAAACAAAATCAAGTCGTAAAAAAAATATTTGTTACAAAAACGCAGACTCACAAAAAAAAACTTCCACAACTACCTTTGATTTCACCAAATTACAAACAACAAACTGAAAAATATAATCTTCACTATTTAATTGCAAGCAACAGACCATCTATGACTCGACCAAATGCAAACAACAAACTACTTCATTTAATTGCAAACAACAAACTGAAAATATGATCCAAACCATCTAAAATTCAAACGCAATAACATTAATCAAAAAAATAAACATCATGCAAATGTAAAAACCAACAACAAAATCTTCCAATGTCCAAAATTGCAATTTGCAGTTTGCAAAAAATCAACTGTCATGGATTGCAATTTGCAGTCTTCTGTTTTATGCTTCAAATTTATTTTGCCATTTTAATTTTTTTTTTTTTGCTGGAGCAAAATCAATTAGAAAACACAAATAAAAATTATAAATTCACTATAAATAAATACATAGAGGGAGAAGTAAAGAGCTAACTTTTTGTAAGCAACGAGTTGTTTGTTGTCGGCTTTTAACTCTTTCAACAACATATAATCTCATAATGTAAAGAACCTCTCTTTCGTTTCTCTGTGTATTCCATCGGAAAAATCAAAGAGAGGTATAAAGGTGGAGAGAGAGAGAGAGAGAGAGAGAGAGAGAGAGGAGAGAAAAAAAATATCGAAAGAAGAGAAGATAGGAGAAAGGAGAGAGAGAGAAAAATAAATACGTGAGAAGAGATGAGAAGAGAGGAGGGAGGAGAGAGAGAGAGAGAGAGAGAGAGAGAAAATTGTGGAAGGAAGATAGTGATATATGGGATTTGTTTTCTCACTTATTTACGTAAATAACTAATTCCATAAAAAACTATTAATAGTTTTAGGGTATTTCTATCTAATAACTTGTAAGATTATATAATTTATATTATTTTTTTGAGTCAAGGGATCTACACCTATATTCATCTAACAAATTGGATCTTCACCTATGTAAGTCTAGAATAAAGGGTGTCTAGCCAATACCTCCTTTAAAAAAAAAAAAGAAGAAACAAAAATAAGTTGTTTAGGAGGGGTTATAAAAAATGAGAAAATAAAGGAATTTTTTTATAGAATAACTATTTTAGAGTTTCGGGGCAAAACCTTTCTTTTATGTACAGAGATTTTTGGTGGACTAATGAATAAAAATGAGGTGGATTAAACACGATTACAGTTGTAATTTAATTCAATAAAATTTTAATTCAGGGTGGAGTCGCTAGGTAGAGTTTGTCACACATAGCTAGCCTAGTGTGATTTACATATCTCGTATGGTTTGCAAGTTAGTATAGAGAGTGTAGATCTACCCAATACATTTATATGGTTGGTTGATGTTCCTTCATTACACAAACAACCAAAAAAAAAAAGAAAAAAAAAAAGGGAAACACCAACAATGTAAATTAACCAAAAAAACACAAATATGAAGATAAAAAATACCACAATGCATCTATTGCAATAAGTTAAACAACGATTATATACTTTGCAATTCTAAGACAATGCAACAAGTTAACCAGTGATAATATAGTTTACAACTCTTGAGACATCCATCCGTACATGAATTAATGCCAAACAGACGAAAACATCATACGTCTTTTTCAAAGGAGCTTAGCAGCTTATCGACTCCAAGAAAATCAACATGTTTCTTCACAACATTAAGTTCGAGCAAATATGTTAGAACTTTTTCCATATTAGGGCGTTTACTTACGTTTGAACAATCCAATCCCAGCTTCGTAAGCTTATAACCATCCGATGCATCAAAGTCTGGATCGGCAGCTAGACTTTGGTGCACAAGTGAAAATTTGGGTTTTTTCAAATCATCATCATCATCATCATCATCATCATCATCATCATCATCATCATCATCAATGACATCATCATCATTATCATCAACGACATCATCATTATTATCACCAAAGACATCATCAAGGACATCACCATATTTATATACTAAGAATTCCTTCAAAGCCCATTGAGGAACAGGTGGCCCAAGAATTTCTCGGTCTTCTTCGGTGTAAAGCCGCTTTGAAATCATACTGAGAAGTATAGCCCCAAAGCCGAACACATCTTGGTTATCCTTAACAGGATCTGTAATAAGAGACATAATTTTCAAACACAGCTATGAGAAAAACAAAACGATACTGCGAGATTCAAAACTTGCAGCATAATCGGAATTGAATAATTGTAACAACTACCATTACATTATAAAATTGGAAAACGTATGAGCCAATTTTTTTTTTTTAAAATGAGCTCCCTTAAAATTTTCCTCACTGCAAATAATTTATATCCAAAAATAATGGTTTTCACTTGTAAATGCTGTACTCAGTGAATTCAATCCAAAAACAACGAAAAATTCACAGAACTCTGAACCCGAAAATATTAATTAGTAGCATTGCATGAACTAAACATCTTTACTTTATTAGTAAGATTTCAATTTTATCATTCTTGACGGAAGATTTTTAAAAAATTAATATGTTTCTACATTTGTAGAAGGAGCCCACCGTTTCTTTTTTTTTTTTTTTTTTTTTTTTTGCAACTGATGCCAAACTAGTAGGGAGAATAATCCCCGCCAAAGTTTCATTACAATGTATATGATCTAGCTCATGTGCAAGCTTATTACCATCACGCCTAACAAAAGAAAACAAACAAGAAGAGAGAGAAGACAACAACCTAATGCATGCATCAATAATGGCACCACATTATTCTCACGAGTAACCATTCATCGACCCAACGATTCAGTAGTGTAGATCATTAAAGTTTAGACACACAAAACAGCCGAAACCCGCCTCAAGATTTCAAAAATATTAAAATTAGCTTTTAAGAAAAATTATATTATCATTACTTTCGAAGAATAGAAAATAATATTAACAACAAAAAGTTACATGTTCATGTATAAGAATTTCAATTTTCTAAAGAATCAAATTAGGTATAGATAAGTTATATATTTAAAACTGTTGTAATTTACTGGGTATCATATTTATCTTTTACATGCAACAACAAATGTGTAATATATGCAAAAATATATTTCGTCCACGAATATTAATTCCATTTCACTTACAGTTACAGTTAATTTTTTTATGTGAACATATTGATTTTTTTTTTAATTATATTTCTGCAAGTGAGATAGTATGTAAATACATGTACATGGATGCTTCATTAGATTTCACTATGCATATTTTCTTTAAGCTACCACACTTAATCACAATCCATCCAAGATCCAAAACTACTTTTCAATAGGATAATAGAATAAAGAAAGAAGAAAAAATATATAATTAAGAAACTGAATGATAAGGATTTTATTAAAAATACAAAATAACGGGTATTCAACGGATTAATTTCCCAACGATTAGGGCTATACTAAAATGGGACTAGAATCCTTGTGAACTAATTTTAACAACATAAAAGGCATAATTTATGCTTTATAAGATAGCCCGGATTCATTTAACAAGTTATGTCAAAAATAATTCAATTCACAATATGACAAATCAATAAAATATAGGTGGGGCTACAAAATAAAAGTCTGAAGCTTAAATACCTGAATAGATATCAATGTAGCCGTACGATCCACTGATATGGTGGCACGTATATATTGTTCTATCAGGGAATATTCCACCAGTGATGAGACCAAAATCACATAATTTTGGATTATAGTCCTGCATAAAAAACTTAGCTAATTACTTCTTTAGATTTATTTTGCCCTAGAGGATATTTAATTTAAGAACTAAAACACTTAACAAACCCCGTCAAGAACTACATGAGCGCAGTCAAGATTGCGAATTTTGAAAGGTTCGTAAATTGAACACTTGGCAGAGTGCAGAAATCTGAGGAGGGAAGCGAATCCCAAGGCGACTTTGATTCTTTGCAGCCATGTGAAAGAATCTACAGTTCAAAACTCAAACATCAATCATCATATTATATTCTTCAAATCGCAATATAGAATAAGTACAGATTGTGACGAAACAAAAATATCCTTAATCGTAATATATATCAACCAATGTACAGTAAAGAAGTCAAACACTAATAATCAAACACATGTTTAATTAACCAAACTATAACATGTTTGCCTTTTTGCATGTTCGACAGCTACCAGTACATATAAATTAAGTGGACACAAAATTTGTACATGAAAATATCAGTGTAGGAACAACAACAAAAAAATATTATTAAAAAAAAAAAAAACGTTAAAGGAGATGAAAAATGAAATACCGTTACGAACGAGGTTGAACAACGAGTCAAACGGCTTGAACTCATAAACAACACCAAGATTATGTTCACCTTCGAAACAGTATCCGTACATCTTTAACATGCCTGGATGACTGGTCACCATTTCATTCCGATGTAGAATGACTTCATCCTGTACAAGAAAATATTATTAAAAAAAAAAAAAACGGAAAGGGGTTGAGGAGAGAGAAAAGATTTGAAATGTATGGTTGGTATTGTAACATACCATTAGTCTAAGTTCGTTATCTCCAGGCATGTATTCATATATCGTTGGCTTTTCCCATACCTTTACCATCACATATTGTTGTTGTACCCTTTCGGCTCGAACAATTTTTCCATCATAAAGTTTGCCGAATTGGAAATGGCAGAGGTAATTTCTCTCACTAAAGTTGTCGGTGTACGAAGCCAAGTCGTCGTAGGAGAGTTTTTTAAGATTTCCCAGCTTCATTTCTAGCAGAGCACAGAAAATTAGTACTGGATAAAAAGTATAACATATGCAAAGCAAACTCGTACAAGAATAATACGTAATTTCTAAACTCCAGAATGAAGCTTCTATTCATGTAGCAATGTTATTGAGCATGTTCATTAAAAAAGATTAGATTTTTACAAAGAGTTTATATCAATTCCAATTCCAATATAAGTATTTTAAGGCTATACATTCAGGATCAAAATCCAAATATGATCATGAGTATGAAACAGTCCTAATAACTTGGGTGTGAAAGCCTCTCAAAAAAAAAAATTAAATAAATTCATCAGCAAACCAAATAAAAGTTAAAAGAATGCAATTAATTGGGATTATTAAAAGATCAAACCAAAAAGCAGAAGTTTGTGAAAACCACATTTCGATGATCCATTATAGAAAAAAAAAAAAAAAAAAAAGAAGTTTGTGATTCTACCACCTCAAACGAACAATTGAGTAGTAAATAAAACAAAATTAAATTAAAAATTAGTTCTCCAGCTAACCTCGCCGTCACCACTTGCCTCAGCGCTGCCTGATTTTTCAATTCCAGAATTCGATTGGTGTTTGCCTGGATTGTGATTTTTGGAAGATGTGGATTCTAATTTATTAAGGAACTTGTTATATGGATTTGTAATTAGACGAGGAAGATCCGATTATGCGAAGGGGTTATTTTACATACCTAACTAGCTATAAACCCAAGGCCAAATCATCATTTGACAAAGTATTATACTACTTCTATATGCAATTTTCCGCTAAACTGCATTCAGCATTTATAATCCTATATTTATTATTTTCGTTGATTTATCTTTTTTATGTTTTTTTTTATAAACCTGTATGTTAAATATATATATATATATATATATATATATATATATATATATATATATATATATTTTTTTAATTTTTTTTAAATTAAATTTTCTTTTTTTTTTATTTTTAATTTTTAATTTTTATTTTTTAATTTTCAAAACAATATGTTTACAGTACTGAAAATAAATACATGTAACTATAGTACCTATAGTATTTCATAGTTATGTTTGTTTTTTCCCCATATTTTTAGTCGATCAATTGTATACATACACGAATACTGACTTATACAAAATAAATTCTTAAAACCCAACAAAAATTTACAAATTTCAATATTTTTATTATAAATCACATCAGAACCAATAAAATACAAATCGAAAATACACAAATATACGCATATGTAACTACATGTTACTATAGTAATGTATAGTAGTGTACAGTAATGTATACAGTCTGTTGAATAAATCAGATGTAACTTCAAAAAAAAAAAAAAAATTGACACCTTCACGGAAAGGATCAATGGCCTTCATTAAGCTGCAATTGCAAAATCAAAACAAAAAGAAATTACTTTAGTGCAAATCAACTAAATTTGAAGAAAAACATCAAAACACTCAAAAATCAACAAACATTAAGAGATCGAGAGATAAAGAGAGAGGTTATTGCTAGGTAGTGCTACAAATTTTAAATCAAACAGACAGTGACTCCTCACCCCCCTCGCCTCCTACCAAAACCCTAGACGCCGCTAATAACCACCCACGGTTCCGCGAGCCCACAAATGCATAAAAATATAGAAATAAATCTGAAAACATAAAAATAAATGAAATTACCATCAAAATATAGATCCCGACGATAGGAATCCAACGGTGGGTGACCCAACAAATTTCGACGGGTGGAACACAAAATAAAGCTCCGGCAAGACCACCGTCCTCGAATGAAAAAAAATAGCATAAACAGATCAGCGCTCGAAACTGAATGAAATCACCACCAAAAGAAAGATCTCGACGAGAGGAATCCAACGGTAGTTAAACCAACGAATTCCGACCACCGGAGAGAGAGTTATGGCTCCGGGAAGCAATTTTGCCGGTGGGAAGTTTGTGGAGGCGGGATTTTGAATCTAGGAGAAGAAGAGAGAGCCGTGAGTGGCTAAGAGAGAGACCGTGAGTGGCTACGATTCTAAAACCTTTAAATTTTCACACTCATAAAATTATTTGTTTTCCCCTTGCTAACACATATGGCAGGAGATGAACAAAAATCAGCCAAACTTGCAGCCAGTAAGTTTGATAATCCCAATGAACTCCTTTATCTCCATCATTCCAATCAACCCGGGCTTATACTCGTAACACAACCATTAAATGGCGAAAATTACAGCACTTGGAGTCGTGCTATGCTCATGGCTCTCAACATCAAGAACAAGGAAGGTTTCGTCAACGGCGACATCAAAGAACCGGCGGAGACTTCCATTGCAGAACTCCAGCAATGGAGACGCTGCAACAATCTCGTAAATGCGTGGATTTTTATTTCAATCTCACAAGAGATTGGAGCAAGTATAATATACAATGAAAGTGCGAAAGAAATCTGGTCCGACCTAAAATATCATTTTTTCACGCACTAACAGTGTACACCTTTTTCATGTTGAAGAAACAATACATGACTGTAAACAGGGAAACATGTCCATTGGAGCTTATTACACAAAGCTTAAAGGGTTGTGGGATGAACGTGAAGCACTATCTAGTATCCCAAAATGCACATGTGGGGCTATGAAAGATATTTTGCAATTCCAACAAAATTGGAAAACAATGAAATTTCTTATGGGGCTCAACGAAATTTATGCCAGTACAAGAGGGCAGATTTTGCTCATGGATCAGCTCCCTACTGTCATCAAAACTCATTCCCTCATTCTGCAAGATGAAAAACAACGAGGAAAATCAAATGGAGACATCCCATTGGTTGAGGCCTCGACTTTTGCTGTAAAGAATAACCCACGAAAGTATGAGGAGACATTCACGCCTAAGAATCCACACCTTAAGTGTGGAACATGTGGCAAAATCGGACATGCTTCTGAAATATGCCGATCACACTTGAAATGTGATTATTGCGGCTTGCAAGGTCACAATATTGACATGTGTCGAAAGTTGCAAATGACGAATTCCTTAAGCAACAAACACGAGCGCAAGAGTTTTCCGTCGAAGGCTAATCACGTAGACGCCACTACACCAGCACCATCCACACCATACTCTCTCACGGCGGAGCAATATGAAAATCTCATGACGCTGCTCAAGTCTAATTCAACGGTCAATCACGTTGGTACTGCGTCTGCTATGAGTGATTTATCAGGTAATATTTTTTGTGCATCTGTTATCAACAGAGAACTGTACTGGATTCTCGACACATGAGCCACAGATCATATGGTTTACTCGGCTGATTTCTTGAGCACAAAATCTCCCGTCACCAATAGAACCGTGCACCTGCCAAATGGAGCCGTTGCTACAGTCACACATATCGGGGATATACATTTTTCTGATTTTATCTTGCGTGATGTGCTTTGCGTTCCTTCTTTCAAATTAAACTTGATTTCGATTAGCAAGTTTGTGCGTGGTTCTGGGTCTCTTGCCATATTCACCGATAATACTTGTATGCTACAGACCGACGATCGGGGAAAATGATTAGGACAGGAACTGAGCGAGGAGGACTTTACTACCTTGATACTCCACACAAAACTAGATGTTCTGCAATCACCTCACCCCTCTCTCACTCCTCGAGCATTTGGCACCAACGCCTTGGTCATCCATCAAATAAGAGAGTTAGTTTGTTATCTCACTCAATAAGAGACATGAAGTTTTCTGATATTTCTGGTTGCTTAATTTGTCCGTTAGCCAAACAAACTCGTTCACCTTTTTTAGTAAGTTCCAGTTGTACTAAAACTTATTTTGAAATAATCCATGTCGATATTTGGGGAGGGTATCATATTCGATCGATTGAGGGGGCACAATACTTTCTCATAATTGTTGACGATTATACTTGTTGCACGTGGACTTATTTGATGCATCAAAAATCAAATACTCATTCATATATCACTAAATTCATCAACCTTGTCGAAACACAATTTTCCTTGAAAGTAAAAACCCTTCGAAGTGATAATGGGCTTGAGTTTACAATGAAAAACTTTTATCTCGATAAAGGCATCATTCATAAAACCAGTTGTGTTTCCACTCCACAGCAAAATGGCATAGCCGAAAGAAAACACCGTCACCTCCTCAATGTTGCCCGAACCTTACTATTCCAGGCTAATCTCCCTAAAAAAATTTGGGGAGATGCTATCTTAACTGCTACCTACCTCATTAACCGAACCCCAACACCTCTTTTTGAAGGAAAAACACCTTTTGAAAAACTTTTCCAAAAACAGCCTGTCTATAACCATTTAAGAGTGTTCGGATGTTTGTGTTTCGTCTCAACACATCATCAACGCCTCACCAAATTTGATCCACGAGCCACAAAATGTCTCTTCTTGGGATATCGATATGTTCAAAAGGGTTACAAAGTATATGACCTCTCATCTGGCAAAGTTTTTGTCTCACGTGATGTAGTTTTTCACGAAGATATTTTTCCCTTTTCCACTTCCGGTGCCGAAATACCTCATTTATATTATCCTCCACCCACCTATGATGATGATTATAATGTTACTACACAACTTTCTCACAATGCCGAAACATTCTCAATCAACCACCAGCTTGAAGAAGAAATTCTCAAGAAAATAATGAAAATTCTTCCCAGACTATTCCATCCAATATAACTCCTCCAGACACCGAACAACCTACTTCAAACTTGTCCCCGATTCCAGAAATTCATTCTTCACGACCGACCCGTGCCATCAAGACACCTAGTTATCTGCGTGAGTATCATGTTGGTATTTCTCTTCCCTCAAGGAACGACCAATCATCTAACTCGGTCATGGTTCAAGCACAAGGTACTACTTATCCTTTATCTAGTGTCATTTCATATGATAAATCGTCACCTAAACACCGTGATTTCGTAACTTCTCTTTTGACAGAGAAAGAACCATCAACTTATTTGCAGGCAGTTCGTGACCCTAAATGGTGCCTTGCTATGGAGCAAGAACTTGCATCACTTGAGGCAAACAAAACATGGTCCCTTCAGGCCCTTCCTCGAGGAATGAAACTAGTTGGGTGTAAATGGGTCTACAAGATTAAGTTCAAATCCGACGGTTCCATTGAACGCTACAAGGCGAGACTCGTAGAAAAATGATATAATCAAGTTGAAGGATTAGACTACAATGAGACTTTTGCTCCAGTTGCAAAGCTCGTGACTGCACATCTTCTCCTTGCGGTGGCATCAATTTAAAATTGGCATCTTCACCAACTCGATGTCAATAATGCTTTTCAAAATGGAGACCTTGACGAGGATGTTTATATGGCCTTACCCCCTGGTTTCGGACGAAAGGGAGAGACACGAATTTGTAAACTTCAAAAGTCACTGTACGGTCTCAAACAAGCTTCTCGTCAATGGTTTATTAAACTTTCCACTGCTCTCATCAAAGGAGCCAAATTCAAACAATCGAAGGCCAATTATTCTTTATTCGTCCGATCCCAAGATGGTAAATTCACCGCCCTTCTCATTTATGTCGGGATTGCAACTCTGACATCAGGAAAAATGACGGAAAAATGTGTTTAACACGTTTAGATGATTTCACTTGGCTGCAAAGGATCAAGGTTTCGTTAGGGTTGGCTGCGCTTCTCAAATTTATGCATGCTGGAAACTCTTCGTCTTTCAAACCTTTCATAGTTCATAATCTTGATGCTGCCCACATAATTCTCGACGAGGTGAGTTTAGGTTAGGTGCTTTTCGATTCTCGATTTGATTGGACATATTGTGAGGAACGCAGTAAATAAATAGCTCATTAATTTTATGCAGGACTATAATCCAAAGCTTTGTGATTTTGGTTCGGTAAGTGGTGGAATTTTCAACGAAGGGATAACTTATTTAAGTGATCATGTAATTGGATGCTATGGCTACACCAACATTGGCACATCCGGTACACGTACAGTTAAACCTCTATAAATTAATAAAGACAGGATCAGAGAAATTTTATTAATTTAGAGAATTATTAAATTATCGAGTTAAATTTAATACAGTCAGGATCAGGGAAATTCTATTAATTTAGAGAATTATTAAATTATCGAGTTAATAATTTAACATGTTTTCGCCGAGTCGGGACGGAGAGAAACCATTAATTAATCGAGGTTACTAATTTATCGAGTAATAATTTATCGAGGTTCTATTATTTGAATTACTGAATGCTAATTATATTTATTTGATGCAAATTTTTTCGAGCATCTTTACGACACAAAATATCATAACATTTCTTCTTACAGGTAATTGCTCGAACAAAGAAGACGTATTTGCGTACGGGGTTATACTTCTCAGTTTGATATCGAGGAGAGTTCACACGGAAGAAGACAGGAAAGCTGGTGTACCATTTATTTATGAATGGGCTGTAACCGAGTACGAAGCATTTGAATGTCAAAATACTAAGTTTTCACTCGTCCATAAAAGTTTATCAGAAGGAGGTGATTTTAGCCCTAGTGATGGTTACAAGATTACTAAGCTCGCACTCGATTGCATAAATGGGGTCGAGCACGAACGCCCGACCATGGACCAAGTTTTTAGATCTCTGCTCGAACTTGAAGTTGCTAAGCAACATGCCGATTTCCTTGGAGCAAACAACACGCGTAAAAATGTTACTTAAGATATAAAACTTATATTATTTAGTAGTGTTGAAATGCACAGATTCCGGTATATGACCGTTTGTGTTTTTCGCTTTATATTAGTTTGAAAGGTAAATCTGAGAAATTGTATGATGTAATTGATTTGTTTATTAAGGGTGTGGCTAGATGGACTCCACCAAATTACTTAACATACTACACCTTAAATACTTAATTTCAATTATACCCTTATTTATTTTATTAATATTTAATCAACACCTATCACACACATTTAAGGAGAAAAAAATGAAAAAAAGAACATGAAAACACAACAAACAGCTTCAGGGAAGAAAAAAGAAAGAAAAAGGAAATATGTAGTCCACCATGTCCGTCGTCCGTTTACCGCTTTCGCCGCCGAGAATTGCTGTCGAGAGCTCACCACTAAGTCATCCTTATCGGCCGTCGTTCTTCCATGGTGAATATTATCAACAAATAAAAAACAAAAAAAAATAAATAATATTGTCGCTGATTGTAATTATACTGTTAACGACAACACAATTATGTTAATGTACTGTCAACGACGGTAAAACTACGTTAATGTAGTGTCAATGACAATATAATTACTGGTAATTACAGCACAATTACGGTCAACGTTTAGTGACGGGAGTAAAAAAATGAAAAAAAAAACAAAAATCAACGCCGGAAACCGGCGGCGGAAAAAGAAGATAGAAAAAGAAATCGAAATAGTCAAAGACAGTGACCGGCGAAGGAAAAAACATACAGAAAAAAAAAATCGAAAAATCAACACCGGAAACCGGCGGGAAAAAAAAGAATTTCAAAAAAAAAAGTCAAGTTTTAATTTTGTGGTCAAAATTGAATATATTGGGATAACAATTAAGAAATTTGGTGTAAATGGTTAGGGGTAATTTTGTCATATACATTAATTTTTCCTTTATTTATAATACATATTAAATGGATGCGCATATTGGCGGAAAAAATATAACGCCTGAACCTACAATAATAAACGTGGTTGGTTAAGAACTTATGCACAAAAATCCATGTTAAAAATGCCGTCAATGGTGCATATTTTTATAGAAATATACTATGACGTGTTCACGTATTGTAGTTCTTTCTTCATATATGTAGACTTTGTTACCTGCATAATAAATTCTTCCAATTCAACCTTTTATTTTATTTATATGTATCCAAGTACGATTACGATATAATAAGAAATTAAATATATGTTTATCCATGCATGGGCAAAAGAACTAGTCAAAGATTATAAGCTTAACAATAGTGCAAAGGTGAAAAATTAACAACCAAAGTGTATTTCTTTTTCTACGATATAAAATTGTAGCAAATATATTTATAACGACAACAAATTTATTTTGTTGCAAATAAATAACGAAAGACAATATATTTTTTGACTTAATCCCACTTGAAATATACAATTTTGGCACTTTGCAACCTCAAAATGAATTAATAGTACTTTGGACCCTCGAAACACAATATAATGCATAATGCACCTCACATAATTTTTTTAAAGCTAATAAAGGTACTTTAATATTTTTAGTGGTATTTAAAAATAATATTTTTTTGTCACAAAAAAATACTTTACGAAAAAAAAAATCCTTCGTTTATTTCGTTATCAAGTTATCTGAAAATCATGTTTTCTTCCAAATATTTCTACTTAATATTTCCACCAATTACAATAAAAGATCTATCAATCGAATAATTTAGTGTTAAAAGTTTATTTGATTTGATTTTGGAAGAAAATATAAACTTTTTCAATTATCCGGTGTGATTTTTATTTTTTCCCACTTTGTGCGCTCAAAATTAGGTTGGAGGTTAAAGAAAATAACAATTTAATTTGTTAATTTGCATCCTGAAAAAAAAAAGAAAAAAAAACAATAAAAAATGAATTATCCTTTATTATTATTCAATTCATGGTGCATTGTGAATGATTTATTGTGTATCGAGGATACAAAATGCTATTATTGTTTTTCAAGGGTGCAAAGTGCCAAAAAAGCTCTATTTTTAGGGTGCAAAGTAGGATTATGCCGACATCACCTATTGACTTTCTTGTTGCCTTATTTTTTTTTTACCTTTTTACCCCTATTGTGTAAGGGTTCAAAGCTTACATGTACCTTATATTTTTGGCTTTATTTTTTCTCATTTTTTTTTTTTTGAACTTCACGATAATTTCCTGCTCTAGTTGTTATCATGGGTTCAATTTTATATAGCAATTCTATGCAAACCATATTAGTAACCGGATACCTAATTTCTTTAATTAAATCAAGTATTTCAAAATAGGAGATTAAATCAGGCGTAAGTCAAACCCCTAATAAACATGTCTTTATAATGTATTTTAATTAAAATAAGGGTAAATTACAAACACCCCCTGAGGTATGGTCAAATTAAAAAAACCCCCCTCTTGTTTGGATAATTACATCTACCCCCTCAACTATGATTTTTTCTTAGACCTCCACCTTTATGGTGCCAAATTCAACATAGTCATCTAGATTCCGTGAAATGTGCTCTAGTTTGTACTCGTTTTGTGTAAAAAATACAGTTTTTGATGCACCACAAACTGATATATACAAGCTAAAAATCACATATTATGATCATCTTGCTTCATAATGTAGAGTTTGAATGGGATAAAACGGGTACAAAAGTGATAATATTCCATATAATCTCGAAGATTCCACTAAATTTGAGGAGTTGAGGGGGTGGTTGTAATTATCCAAACAAGAGGGGTGTTTTTGTAATTCGACCATACCTCAGGAGGGTGTTTGTAATTTACCCTTAAAATAATGATATGCCACTATAGCAGCACAAAAAAAATATGCTCAACTTAATAAAATATTAAAATAAGCTAAATAATTGCTTAAATAGTCATCGAAGTACTGTTTCCAAAATGAGTTATGTGGAAAAATGGAAGAGATAGTGACTTTAATTTGTACTTTTTTTTATTTTGACCGAAATATTTCTAAGTACTAAAATTCACATATATTTTCCATAGACTAAATGTGGGGTAAGATTGCAATTGCTCAACAAAACATTACAAAACTATAGATTTACATTTTTATAAGTTTGACCAAAAATATAAATGAGTATTTGATACATTTCGTAATTGAGGAGTGTGTTTGCAACACACCTCATAATTTAGGGGTGCAAAATCAACTTTATCCAATTATTAATAAGACATTGTTGCATGCCCTGTGTAATGTGTTAGAAAAATAATTTTCTTGTAAGCATTTTGAAATAGGACATAGCAACTTAGGTTGCAAAATGCCTTAAATGATTTTCAGGCGTACATATTACCAAATCAACATACATTATTTCTTCAAAAAAGTTTCGCAACCACAAACCTAGAAGTTGCATATGTGAAATCAATTAAACTTTAATTTCAACTTATTTTCTGTTGAAAAAAATTAAGGGTAAATTTGACTTTCTTCCTTTGTACTTTGGCTGAATAACACTTTACCCTCTTCTACTCTCAATTGCATCGATTTGCCCCCCTATACTTGAAAAATTGTCTCAATGTGGCCCTCGTCGTTAGTTTTCAGACCTTTGATCTTAACACCGTTCGATCTAAGTCTAAAAATTACAAAAAAACCACCCCTCCAAGTTTAAATAATTATTAGTAAAAAAAATTTAATTGTGGTAGGCGTCATGGACTATGTTTTCTCGTTGTCTTGATTTTTTTTATTTTTTTTCTGTTTTTTTTTCTCTGTTTTTTTAAATAACTATTTAAATTGGGAGGGGTGGCGCTTTTGTAATTTCAGAGCTTAGATCAAACGATGTTAATGTCAAATGTCTGACAACTAACAACAAGGGCCACATTGAGACAATTTTTCAAGTACATAGGCAAATTGATGCAATCGAGAATAAAAAAGAGTTAAGTGATACCGTACCAAAGTACAAGGAAGAAAGTAAAATTTACCCAAAAATTAAATATCACCCACCAACAAATATAATTTATATATTTTTATTTTGAAGTATTATAACTAGGTTTATTCATGTATATTCGTGTCATTGTTTACTATTGGACTTCAATCGATACACCTTATTTTCTTGGCCTTCAACTACAAAACTTTCGGGTTGCTCGATATACACTTCTTCTTCAAGTGTACCATTTAGAAATGCAAATTTTACATCCAATTGGTACAATTTCCATCTATGGTGTGCTGCAAGTGACATCAACATTCTTACCGTATTAAGCCGAGCAACCGGGGCAAAAACTTCATCATAGTCGACCGCGTATTTTTTCTTGTACCCTTTGGCAACGAGTCTTGCTTTGTATCGGTCAATTACTCCATCAGCCTTTCGCTTAATTTTGTAGACCCATTTGACTCCAATTGGCCGATGCCCTTTTAGAAGAGAAAATAATTTCCACGTATCATTTTTTTAATGGAACGTACTTCCTCCACCATAGCTTTCTTCCAACACTCTTCTTTCACCGCTTCTTCGAAAGATAACAGCTCATGATCAGCATAGAGACATAGCAAATTTGTCTCTTCGGTTTCTTCATAAATTTCCCGTAAGCTTCGCATTTTGATTGGTGTAGAAGGGGAACCACCTGAACTTTCATTTTCGCGAGGAGTTCTTGCATGTGGAGGAGTTAACATCTGCGGCTCTTCACTTTCATTATTTTCCTCATTTTCGATTTGAATTTCTCTGCTGGATTCTCCTTCATTCTACTTCCAAATTTCGTCTTCGTTGAATACAACATCTCTACTCACCAGTATTTTTTTGGTTAGTGGGTTATAGTGTGTGTATGCTTTTGACTCTTCACTATAGCCAATGAAGATACACTTCTCACCTTTGTCATCAAGTTTTTTCCTTTTTGCTTCCGGAACTCGCGCAAAGGCAACACTGCCGAAAATTCGAAGATGACCAATTGTTGGCTTGTAACCATTCCAGGCTTATTGTGGTGTCATATTTGTCACACTTTTAGTTGGACACCTATTTAGCAAATAAGCCGCACATCCCACAGATTCAGCCCAAAAAAATTTCGGCAGTTTTTTCTCCTTTAACATGGTTCTCGTCATGTTAAGAATAGTGCGATTCTTTCTCTCCGCAACATTGTTTTGTTGTGGGGTGTACGAGGTTGTAAATTGCTGCTTTATACTTCGTTCTCTGCAAAAATCTCGAAATTCATTTGAGGTGTATTCTCCACCTCTGTCAGATCTGAGGATTTTAATTTTTTGACCACTTTGCATCTCAACATATGACTAAACCTTTTGAAAATCATAAATACAGTTGATTTTTCCTTGATAAGATACACCCACAATTTTCTGCTGAAGTCGTCAATAAATGAAATGAAATACTTGTTACCTCCAAGAGATTCAATATCAAGAGGTCCACAAATATCTGTATGCACCAACTGCAATGGTGTTTGAGCTATCCACGACTTTCCACTTTGGAAGCTATTTCGGTGTTGCTTTCCAAGAGTGCACGATTCAAAAAAAAACCTGGTGTCTCGATCGATGGTAATCCATTCACCATTTTAGCATTTGCCAGGAGTTTAAGACCACTAAAATTAAGATGACCAAGTCGAAGATGCCATTTCCACGACTCCTTCTTTATCATTCCTTGTAAACATTTTTTAGAAGTAGTGTTTAACTGCAGCGCAAACATTCGATTGCTCGCCATTTGGACTTTAGTGATAAGACGTCCCTGTGCATCTATCAAATAAAGACAAAAATCCTCCATGTGTATTACATAACCCTTTTCAAGTAATTGCCAAAGACTAGAATATTGCTCTTCATGTCAGGAATATAATACGCACTTGAAATATACTGAGCAACACCATTTTTTTGAATTTTTTTAATTCTTCCTTTGCCTTTCACTGGAACTGTGGAACAATCTCCCATGCTAACATTGACATGAAAGTACTCTTCAAGGTCCTCAAAGATCTCTTTATTTCCACACATATGATTGCTTGCTCATGAGCAAGATACCACACATCTTGTTGTTTTTCGGAGTCCTTTTGTGCAAAAAGAAGTGTGATATCGTCGTTTTCTTGCTTTTGGGTGAAATTAGATTGATCATTTTGTTCAGAATTGTTGAACCAACAATCTGATGCAAAATGACCGTACTTGTGGCAGTCGTAACATTCAACATCTTTATTGTTACCACGGCCGCCACGACTTCCTCTCCCACGGGATCTTCCTCTAAAACCTCCTCGCTCAAAATTATATGTGTTCCTTTGCTGATTTTGATTTTGATTTCGGTCGTCGAAGTTCCCACAACCTCGACCTCTACTTCGAAAGTTATTTCCTCTGCCTCCACGTTGACTTCTCGGCCTCTACCTCTTTGATTACTGACATTGAGCTTTGATTCCAAAGCTTGCCCAATGGGGCATAATCAATACCTTTTTTCATCCGTTGTTCATGAACTTGTAAGGAATCCATCAACTCATCTATTGTAAGTGTATCAAGATCTTTCGATTCCTCTATTGCAACAACAATATGCTGGAAGTTCGTTGTGAGTGATCGTAGTATTTTTTTTCAATCACTCTAATATCTCAACTGCTTCTCCATTTCTTTTTAATTGATTTACAATAGAGAGTAATCGAGAACAATAATCGGAAATCGATTCACCTTATTTCATTCTAGTGCTTTCAAAATCACCTCGAAGTGACTGCAAACGAACTCATTTCACACGATCTACTCCTTTGAATAGAGAGACAAGTTTATCCCAAGCTTCTTTGCTCGAATTTGATTAAGCAATCTTCTCAAACAGGGATTCGCCAAGACTTTGATAGAGAAAATATAATGCTTTCTTATCTTTCTTTCTTTGCTCTCGTAGAGTATTCCCTTGTCCTCCGTTTAGAGCAGCTTCTTCATCTGCACTAGGTTCTTCGTAGCCACTTGTGAAAATCTCCCAAAGATCATATGAACCAAAGAGAGCCTTCATTTGAATGCTCCAATTTTCATAACTTTCTCCTGTGAGTTTTGGCAGTTGGGTTTGCACAAAACCGTTTGTCATGGCGTCTTCCTCGTAACGTGGCTCTGATGCCACTATGTTGGTCCCAAATATTTAAGATAAATACAACTCAATATTATAAACAAGGGAAGAAAATTAAACTCAAAGGAATCAGGTTGCTGCCTTTTACAAGATGGAGACTCTCGTTTCTCTCTATTTCACTCTGCTTTTTTTTTTTCTTGCTAGAAAATACAAACATAAACTAATAGGAAATTAAGTACTATTTAGATAAATAAAAGAACATAAGACTAAATTCATTGTTCTTCAAGATACATCTTTATTTTTCCAAATTCATGAACTTCACTCTTTAGATGGCCAAGAGTCAAATTCACTTTATTTTGATATGCCTTATCCAACAGTAATAAGTTAAAAGAATCATCATACTTGAATATATTTAACAATAATTAGTTAGAAAAAACACACAATAATGAGTTAAAAAGATCACCATGCTTGAATATATTTAACAAGAATTAGTTAGAGGCAAAAACAACACAGATTTTATGATCGCAATTGCTTGCATATTTGAGAAATAATCTCTCAAAATTTCAAGGCAGTTGTTAGATAAAAATATTTGAATACAAAAGTAAATTAAACATGTAAACGTTGCTCAGATTTTCGAAAAATCTTTGTGGCACATATTTTGCAAACCAATAACCAACAACCACCCTAGTTCCACAACATGCTGGGAGTGTATGTATCCATCTAACGGCGGGGAGAGATTTTTTTTTAACTCTTTATATATGGATAATAATATTACATGAATACTGATACTAAATTTTGTACTATTTTTAATTAAAAAAGATATGTATGTTTACTTATTGTATAGCAATTTCATTTTTAACTTAGCTACGGCAACAACATTTTTCTAACAAATAAATATAAAGCAAAGAAGAAATATGCAACCTCAAGATCGGGAGGATGTTTGTCGATCATATTCGCGTGTCTTTACCCACTTCTGTTGAAAAATCTGAGTTTACATTCACAAAATACAAAATAAATGAGAGAACTATAGAAATAAATAAGAAATGACATGGAACTCCAAAAACTAAGGAATGAGAAGAGAGTGGAAGAAGACATACATTATATTTTTAGAGAAAATTATAAAAATCAAATAAGTAGTAATTTGGAATGAGGTGTTTGTTTTTTGAGGTGAATGACTTTTGTTGCAGCTGGGAGAATCTGATTTCAGAGTATACGAGGCATTGTTGTCCTTTTTGCAGCAGAACAACCATAATGATATTATTCACTCTCTCGCCATTGTATCACGTTACTACCAGTGGCAGATCTAGCATGAAAACTCAGGGTATGCTGCATAGAAAAAAAAAATTAAATAATAACAATGTTTCAATTACAACTCTAGATTAAAAATTTATTTCTAGTCCAAGTGTAAATGCATTCTCCTCTTACTCATGGCTTGAAAGCGGTTGATAATATCTAGATCATCGACTGTAATAATCACTTTTTTTTTCTACAAATGCCACTAAGCAATCATTAAGCCATGGAGTAGCCATTCAATTTCTCAACTCATTCTTCACATATTTTGACGCAGAACGGAAGCACGGAAAAGAATTAATTTATACGAATTAATCCTATAAAACACGATAACTCTGGAATCTACCAGATAATTGAGAGAAAACTCAGAAATTTTATTAATAATGAAAAGATGCTGAAAAATAAACCTTAGAGCAACTATTTATACTAAAGAAAACGAAAAACCTAATCAAACTAGGAAAACGAGAAAATTACCAAAAAAAGGCAAAAAACTAAATAACTCCTAAATCTAATAGAATACCGAAAGTTGGAAACAACCCAACTTGCGGAATTCAATTCCGATTTTTTAGAATTAATTATGAATTATTTAAAAGTTTCCTAAAATAGCAAAAACGTCGTTTTGAAGGCCTAAACGACTTCGAAACGCCAAAATCCATCGCACATCATAGCATAGCTGCGTGTTTGACTTCCGTCGTCGTTCCGGTTCGGAAAAACTTGGCCCCACCCAATTCCGACTCTGCCACCTCTGCATCAATCCCCTCTTCGACTTCGAAAGAGCTCGACCTTGAGCTTGTATCAGGATAAAGTGGGGTATTCTCCTGATACTCGTGCAAGTCCGAAACGTTGAAAGTCTTCGAAATACCCATGTGAGTCGGGAGGTCGATTACGTAAGCATTATCATTAATTTTCTGAAGGACTTTGAACGGTCCATACTTCTTTGGCTTGAGCTTGCTATACGTTCCCACCGGGAATCGCTCCTTTCGAAGGAATACCATGACATCGTCCCCCTCATGAAAAGTCTTCAGCCTGCGATGCTCGTCCGCGGTAGCTTTATACTTGGCATTCTTTTGCTGGAGCCTCTCCTTAACCTCCGCTTGCACGTCTCGTACTTCATTAGCCAGTCGCTCAGCCGCCACACTTTTTCGGTGTTCTTGAGGGAGGCGTATCAAATCCACTGCATGTTTCGGAGTTGCTCTATAAACCAACGCGAAAGGAGACATTCCAATGGCGCTGTGCACAACACTATTGTAGACAAACTCCGCTTGTGGTAAAGCATGATCCCATTGCCTCGGGCGATCGCCGCAAATACAACGTATCAAATTTCCCAAAGTCCGATTATTCACCTCCGTTTGCCCATCAGTTTGCGGATGTGTTGTGGTGCTTCGCTTGAGGGAGGTGTCAAACATCTTCCAAAGGACAAGCCAAAAATGGCTAAGGAACTTCACGTCTCGATCGGATGTGATTGTCTTCGGTACGCCGTGTAAACGGACTACTTCTCCAAAGAACAGTCTCCCAATATGAGACGCATCAGAAGTCTTTGGGCACGGAATGAAGTGAGTCATCGAAACTTGAAAAACGTAGCACTTTGCAACTATCTTACCAACATCTCGTTTAAGTTGAGGCCAATAAAACCGCTCCTCGACGCTGCTCGTCGTCTTGTCTTGTCCCAAATGACCGCTTAGCCCCCTCGCATGTAGATCCACAATTAACATTTCGCGAAGAGAAGTCCTCGGAATGCACAGCTGGTTACCTCTAAATATGAATCCTTCACGAATATAATAATCCTCCATCGGCTGTCGCGCAACACACTTAGACCATATTTCTTCAAAATCCTCATCTCCCTCGTACAACTCCTTCAAACACTCCAATCCGACCACTTCTTCACTAAGAGTGGTAAGTAATGCAGCTCGCCGACTTAGGGCGTCTGCGACACGGTTCATGATTCCACTCCGATGCTTGATGACAAACGGAAACTTCTGCAGGAAATTTTATCCACCTCACATGCATGTTGTCGACACTTTTCTGACTATTCAGAAACTTCAAAGCTTGGTGGTCGGTGTATAGTACGAACTCTCGCTCTATCAAATAGTGTTCCCACTGTTTCAAAGCTCGAACTACTGCATAAAATTCTTGATCGTAAGTGCTCCACTTCCTTCGTGTGTCACTCAATTTCTCGCTGAAGAAAGCCACAGGACGCTTTTCTTGGGACAAAACATCTCCAATGCCTACTCCACTGGCGTCACATTCTACTTCAAACACCTTCTCGAAACTAGGCAAGGCTAGGACAGGTGCATTACTTAATTTCTCCTTGATCACTGTAAAACTCTGATCTGCCTCGTCACCCCACATAATTTTTCCCTTCTTCATACATTCATTAATTGGTGCCATGATGGTGCTGAAATTCTGAATGAACCGTCTGTAGAATGTATGAACCTTCTTCATACATTCAGTAATTGATGCCATGATAAGGCAAATCAAAATAAAGTGAATTTGACTCTTGGCCATCTAAAGAGCGAAGTTCATGAATTTGGAAAAATAAAGATGTATCTTGAAGAACAATGAGTTTAGTCTTATGTCTTTTCATATATCTAAATTACTTAATTTTCTCTTAGTACAAATATGAGGTTTATGTTTGTATTTTCTAGCAAAAAAAAAAAAACAGAGTGAAATAGAGAGAAACGAGAGTCTCTATCTTGTAAAAGGTAGCAGCCTAATTCCTTTGAGGAGTACAAGTGTTTTGAGTTAAATCTTCTTCCCTTATTTATCATATTGAGTTGCGTTTATCTTAAATATTTGGGACCAACAATTTGTGTGTGTTTTTTCTAACTAATTATTGTTCAATATATTCAAGTATGATGATCATTTTAACTTATTACTCTGTGATTTTTCAAGTGTGGGATAGCTACGAAATGCCGCCAAAATCCAATAAGAAGAAGTTAAAAGTTTCAACTTCTAGCGATACGGGCTCTAGACCATCGAGCAATGTACTCAAGGTAAGAAAATATCTATAAAAGACTCTTTTAAATATATTTTTTTTATATTGAGTAATGAACTTTTTTTTTTCTTTCACATAGCATATTCGTACATTCACACTTGATGACATAGAAAATATCACTGAAACTTTTATCCCGGTAATCGGTGTGGCGTGGCGTAGGGCAGTACGCCTCGCTTTACAAAGGGATGTGGTATACAGAGGCTATTGCCGTGAAAGTATACGAAGGTAGCGATGAAGAGCTAGCGAAGCTATAATTACCTAATTTCAATTGTTATCAATTACCGAATATAAATCCAAATCTCAAATCAGACACTAAAGGTTCATCAACAATTTCTAAACAAATCCAAACTCCCAATTGTGCACTGGTAAAATTAAACACTTAGTTTTACCGAATAATTTGTCAAGAAAAACCTATAAAAGCAACAAGTCTCTACACCATAAACACGGAATTCGACACCATAAAATGAGAAGACGACATACGAGCAAGGAGACAACATGACGAACTTCCGCGTTAATTTTTATTTATTTTCTCTTTTCATAGAAAGTACGAGTAGCTAGTTTTCTTTTTCTAGGATTTTATTTGAACCCTATGTGAATTTTGTGAACCGTTTTCCATGATTTTATGCAAGTATTAATTCTTAATTATTTCTTCTACTTATCTTATTAAGTGCATGAATCTAACCAGAAAATCGGTTTAATAATTAGAATTGTGCTAGAAGAACCTTCAAGTAGACATGTATTATCATAAAATCTAGTTAACACCTTAAGTAACCATAACTGAGATTTATGCTTAATGCTTTGTTCTTAATTGAATTGCATAAGAATATGGTACATGAACTTAATTAACACCAAAAAACCAAAAACATGATTAACTAATACATGAATTATTTTAATACAATAACCCTCTAGAATATTCATTGGTAAAATATTTCAATAAGTTCACCATAGTCATAGAGAAGCACTGATCCATAGAAAAGTTTAGGGAAAAAAAACATTCTAACATGCCAAATCCTAAAATTCACCATAACATGTAACGGAACAACCTCTTAGCGTAACAATAGTTCACATAATCCAAGTATAATGATTTAACGCTTCATCTTCACGACTTTCAATTCCTCAAGCACATCTATGACCCGCTCAATGGACATACAGTGGTGTGATTCTTCATTAGGGCATTGTATTTCCAAGTCGGTAATTCTTTTTGCATCTTCTAAACTACAACAGGACCGGATTAACATGTTATAGACGCCGTGGAGTTTCTTATTTTTTTTAACTCAATCCTTGGGCGACACATGTAATTTAAACATTTTTAAGAAATTGAGAGCTTTCTTGTTCTCTTTACCACCAACCTTTTGTTTTACAATTCAACCACCGTTGCTTCTAAATATTCTTCGATTTTCGGGAAGGTTTTGTTTTCATGATCATCTACAAGAGTATCACTCCATACATCCGTCTTATGTGTCCCTTTTTTTGTTAATTCCAAATATTACATAATATTTAATGTCCATAAAGATATTAATATAAATTAAGGTAAAACTTTTAGATATATTTACTAATTTTCCATGGTTATGATATTCCGGTTTGTTTAGTATAATTAAATATAATCATTATTATCTAGTATTCATAATTTTTATTATGAACTCTCAGTTTAATTTGTTCTAAAATAATTATATTTGCCATTGAGATAATATATGCAATTTCAACCTAAAAATATTCATTTATGATTAATAAACAAAATATGTCTTATGGCATGTAATAACGGTGAAGCGATTAAGAGAAATAGTCTATCATATTTACCTGACACATTCACTTCGTTGGGTGTATAATTTCATTTATAGTTGAAATTTCGACTTCTCCTTCCTGGTTGAACAAAAGTCACGTAAAAATATTGTGTGATGATATATATATATATATATATATATATATATATATATATATATATATATATATATATATATATATATATATATATATATATATATATATCAAGGTTGTAAAAATCGGTAATCGGGTCCGAGTCGGCCAGGCACCGATTCACGATTAATCGGTGCGGCGGTGATTAATCGGTGATAAATCGGAAATAAATCGGTTTTTAAAATTTAATATAATATATTTGTAGATATTATTTATAAATACTCAAAACATAGATAAAAAATATTTAAACATAGTTATATCTCGATCATGTATATATTCTAATAACATAATAAAAGTTTAATAATAATAAGATCATAATACACAAATATCCTTATAAAATATAAATAAAAAGACAATTTTTTTTGAATTTACATACATTCTTGGCATTCATCATTAGTTTTTTAACAATAATAATTAACATAAACAAAATAAAACATAAACTCATTTTTTTATTAAAATCCCAACTTTTATTTTGATTTATAAAAAAAAAAAAAAAAAAAACCGATTTTTGACCGATTTTTTGCCGATTTTTGCCCCCCGAAGTTTGATCCGCCTTAAAGGTTTGACCGCCTCGGACCGCCTCAGACCGCCTCGGACCGCCTCACAGGCAAAAAACTGATTTTTCAAACCTTTACACTAAAATCGTAAAGGTTTTGGACCGCCTCCGCCTCGGCGACCGATTAATCGGCCGCCTCGGCCGATTTTTAGAACACTGATATATATATATATATATATATATATATATATATATATATATATATATATATATATATATATATATATATATATATATATATATATATATATATATATATATATATATATATATATATATATATATATATATATATATATATTATGACTCAGATAATTAGTGTATCATTTTCATGAATACTTGTTGTGCCATATTCTTAAACAAATGAATATATATATATATATATATATGAATATGTATGTATACGATCGATTTTATTGCATAAGCCAGTCGCTTCAAAATTTTGAGGGTATTCATCAAGATTACCTCTAATGCTAGCAATAACAAGACATGAAAAATAGTATTTAATGTCTGGATGATCAAACATATAAAAAGAAAAATAACACCAATTAAATCATACAGGACAATATTTATTCATCTTATCATACATTTGCTTGCTATCACATATGATTTGGTAATAAAATTTGTGCTGATAAGTTAGTTTGAGATTTAAGACTTCAAAAGTTGCAAGAATGAAGATTTTTTTTTTTTTAAAAAGAAACAAGATGAGTATGTGTCAGTAAGTAAAGTTAACATTCAATCATAATTATTTTGTTGATCGACACAAACGGTATCATACCTTCATTTTCAGTCTCGTGTTCTTCAAGCACGTCTTTCATATTTTTAGGTACATACTTCATGATAAATCGAAATATATCCGCTTTAGGGGTACAATATTGGGATATAAACCCAAAGTTGTGTAAGTAGCAAACTCATTCTAACAAATAAAATAGTAATAATAATAAGAATAAAAATTAGACGTGAATTGATCATAGTAGGAAATAAGTTAATTATACCTTGGCAAGGTCGTCATCGTCCTCTTACGTATACTTCACGACAACAACCTCAGTATACCACATGGCTTTGTAGACAGAGGCGTACTGCTCTTCGCCGCACAAACGACCATAATGAAAGTTTTATTATAATTTATAATTATTCAACTATGAGTTTACGATTTTTTTGTGTATAAAAAGAAGAGTTTATAAATTAATATTACATTATAAATAAAAACTACAACCGGACCAGATCAACCTGCTATTGACGTTGTGGAGTTTCTTATCCTTTTTAACTCGAGCCTTGGCCGACACATGTATCTTAAACCCTTTTAAGGAATTGAGAGCTTTCTTGTTCTCTTTACCACCAACTTTTTTGTTAACCACTGTTGCTTGTAAAGATTTTTCAAGTTTCGGGAGTATCACTCCATTGTTGTATACATCCATCTTGGGTGCCCTTTTCCCGTTAATTCCAAATATAATATAATATTTAATGTTCATAAATGTATTAACATAAATTAAGGTGAAACTTTTAGATATATTTACTAATTTTTCATGGTTATCATTCGGTTTGTTTAGTATTATTAAATTTACTCATAATTTGTATTATGAAATCTCAGTTTAATGTGATCTAAAAAAATATATATTTGCGATTGAGATGATATATGCAATTTCAACCTAAAAATATTCATTTATGATTAAAAAAATATATCTTATGGCATGTAAAAACGGTGAAGTGATTAAGAGAAATAGCCAATCATAATTACCTGACACATTCACTTTTTGGGTGTATAATTATCATTTCAAGTCGGAATTTCGACTTCTCCTTCCCTGGTTGAACCAAAATTTCGTAAAAATATTGTGTGATCATATATATATATATATGATCGATTTATTGCATACGCTAATTGCTTTAAAAATTTTATGGTATTCATCCAGATTATCTCTAATGCTATCAATAACATAAGATATGAAAAATAGTATTTAATGTATTGATGATCAAACACATACATGACAATATTCATGCATTTTATCATACATTTGATTGCTATCAAAAGATGATTTGGTAATAAAATTTGTGCTAATAATTTAGTTTGAGATTTAATATTTCAAAAGATGCAAGAATGAAGATTTTTTTTTTTAAATGAAACAAGATGAGTATGTGTCATCAAGTAAATTTAAACTAACAATCATTCATTATTATTTTGTTGATCGAAATAAACGGTATCATACATTCATTTTCAGTCTCGTGTTCTTCAAACACGTCTTTCTGATTTTTTAGCACATACTTCATGATAAAATTAAATCTACTATCGAAACATATCATATTTAGGGATACAATGTTCGGGTAAGAACGTAAAGTTGTGTAAGTACCAAACTCATTCTAACAAAGAATATAGTATTAATAAGAACAAAAATTAGACGTTATTTGATTCATAGTAGGAAATAAGTTAATTATACGTTGGCTAGCTCGTCATCGTCCTCTTCGTATACTTTCATGACAACAACCTCACTATACCGCATACCTTTGTAAACAGAGGCGTACTGCCCTTTGCTGCACAAACTACCATAATGAAAGTTTTATTATAGTTTATAATTCCTCAACTATAAATTTACGAATTTATTGTGTATAAAAAGAAGAGGTAATAAATCAATATTATATTATAAATCAAAACCACAACCGGACCGGATCAACCTGTCATCGACGACGTGTAGTTTCTTATCTTTTTAACTCGAGCCTTGGGCCACACATGTATCTTAAATCATTTTAAGGAATTGAGAGATTTCTTGTTAACTTTACCACCAACTTTTTTGTTTTGCAATACAACCACTGTTGCTTGCAATGATTCTTCGAGTTTCGGGAAGGTGTTGTTTTCATGATCATCTACAATAGTATCACTCTATTATTGTATACATCCGTCTTGGGTGCCCCTTTCCCGGTTTGATTTCAAATATAACATAATATTTAATGTTCATAAATATATTAATATAAATTAAGGTGAAACTTTTAGATATATTTACTAATTTTTCATGGTTATCATTCGGTTTGTTTAATATTATTAAATTTAATTATAATTATCTAGTACTCATATTTCTATTATAAACTCTCAGTTTAATGTGTTTTAGAAAAAATATATTTGTCATTTAGATAATATATGCAATTTCAACCTAAAAATATTCATTTATGATTAATAAACAAAATATATCTTATGGCATAAAAACGGTGAAGTGATTAAGAGAAATAGTCTATCATAATTACCTGACACATTCACTTCGTTGGGTATATAATTATCATTTAAGTCGGAATTTCGACTTCTCCTTCCCTGGTTGAACCAAAGTCACGTAAAAATATTGTGTGATCATGTATATATATATATATATATATATATATATATATATATATATATATATATATATATATATATATATATATATATATATATATATATATATATATATATATATATATATATATATATATGATCGATTTAATTGCATAAGCCAGTTGCTTCAAAATTTTGAGGGTATTCATCCAGATTACTTCTAATGCTAGCAATAACAAGACATGAGAAGTAGTATATAATGTCAGGATGATCAAACACATAAGAAGAAAAATGACATCCATTAATATATACAGGATAATGTTCATGCATCTTATCATACATTTGCTTGCTTTCAAAGATGATTTTAGAATAAAATTGGTGCTGATAATTTAGTTTGAAATTTATGACTTCAAAAGTTGCAAGAATGAAGATTTGTTTTTTTTTTAAGGAATTAAGATATGTGTCATCAAGTAAAGTTAACCTAACAATCATTCGTAATTATTTTATTGATCAACACAATGATATTATACATTCATTTTTAGTCTCGTGCTCTTCAAGCAAGTCTTTCTAATTTTTAGGCACATATCTTCATGATAAAATTAAATCTACCATCGAAACATATCCTTTTTAGGGGAACAATGTTCTGATAAGAATCCAAAAAGTAGCAAACGCATTCTAACAAAAAAAATAGTAATAATAAGAACATAAATGAGACGTTAATTGATCATAATAATAAATAAGTTAATTATATATTGGCTAGCTCGCTATCGTGCTCTTCGTATATTTTCATGACAACAACCTCAGTATATATACCACTTACCTTTGTAAACAGAGGTGTACTGCCCTTCGCCCCACAAATTACCATAATGAAGTTTTTATTATAGTTAATAAGTCCCAACTATGAATTTACGAATTTGTTGTGTGTAAAAAGAAGAGTTAATAAATCAATATTATATTATGAAGAGTTTTTTATATATATTTTCTTAACTTATGTACATTTCTTGATGGTTTAGAGCCCGCAACCGTTGTTATCAAAATCGTACGATTTACGATTTGAATTGTACGATTCGATTCGATTTGAATCATTTTCGATTCAAATCGTTGAATAAATCGGAAATCTTAAATAATCGTACGATTTACATTCGATTTCTACGATTTACGATTCGATTTACGATTTTTACGATTTTCAGAAAATATATATATTTTCAGAAAAAAAAATTAAAAATTGTGTTAAAATATTAAATTTTAAGTACAAATACAATAATATATGATAATTCCTCGTAATACCAACACTTTTACCTCCTATAATGACTATTTTTTCTTCTTTTACTATTGATCATATCCAATTGTATTTTTTTAAATCGATAATATTTTTTTTAAATCAATAATCTATGATAATTCCTCGTAATACCAACACTTTCGTATTTCTTTGCCTGCAGATTATTGTGTCACGTATCAAAAAAAAAAATATGTGAGCTTATTTTAAACAGAGCATAGTTACACGTAAGAGGTTCTCTTGTTTATTGATATGTTTTGTTTTTTTTTTTTTAATTAGGATCTGTATTTGATGTGATTTTCTTTTTTCGTCGGCTGCAGATTATTGTGTCATGTATAAAAAAAATAGGTGAGGTTATACTAAACAATACATAGTTACACGTCACAGGTTCTCTTGTTCGTTGACATGAATTCTTTTTTTTATAGGATCCGTATTTGTTGTGGTTTTCATTCTTCTTTAGCTGAAGATTATTGTGTTATGTACCAAAAGAATATGTGAACTAATTTTAAACAGAACATAGTTCCACATCAGAAGTTCTCCTGTTCGTAAATATGATATTTTTTATTTTTATTTTTTATTTTTTTATGGGAGCTTTATTTGTTGCAGTTTTCTTTTTTCGTTGGCTCCACATTATTGTGTCATGTATTAAAAAGATATGTGAGCTTATCTTTGTGCTTGAGCTGTTTGCCTTGACATTTATTCATTATTCAGTATTTATGGAACTTTGGTAAACATCCTTTTGCTGGCCTGGAATAATATGTTGATTCTCTTTATTGGCAGGTGATTTGACGAAGATGGCTATTGAAACTTCGAAAGCTGACCTCTGTTAAATACATTCTTTTTGTAGAGAAACTCCAAGATTTGGTGACTTTTTATAGATTCACCAATCTGATGGTGATTAAAAGCTAATCGTGTACCTTTTTTTTTTTTTTTTTTTTTTTAATTTTTCGTCTAAGCACATACATACCTACGATGCCAATTTGTAGTCACGTAGATTGCACTAGTGAGTAAGTAATTCGAAGGTGTTCATGATTGAGAACAAAGATGCACGCATGTACTGCGTTTGTTGTGTTGTTGACATTCATTCCGAACTCAACTAGCAAGAAAGGAAGTTGAAGTGGAAAGCACTTTTTTAGGCTGAGTTTTTCGATTGTTTTTTTATAGCTTAAGCACAAAACAACTTCATTTATGTAAATAGACCGCACCTGAATTACACATACCCATCCTCTTCATTTTCATTTATATATTGACAAATATATTCATTCATGTCATATATATATATATATATATATATATATATATATATATATATATATATATATATATATATACATATATATATATTCTTCTTTAATATTGTTCATATCCAATTGTATTTTTTAAATCGATAATATTTTTATTGTACTTTTTTTAATATTTATACTTTTTTTTGATATTTATATTTTTATTGTACTTTACAACTCTAATAGTATTTTAAAGTAGGAGATATATTCAAGAGAGTTTTACTCTCTTTTTTTTCTTTTCAATGTTATATTTGATTTACTCGGACACATTGATTGCCATCAACTAACTGCTTATACGAGTTTGCATGAGATCTTGAATGTATATTACTTGAACCTAGATTTCTATATTACTAACAATAAAAAATTTGCATTTCCGAATACTACAAATTAAATGAAATTCTTTTAATATTAAACTTTTTATTTTTATTGTGTTAAATTTTTGTAAAGTCCATTTACTGGTAAATTTTAAATATTAGCATATTAATCATATAACTTTGTAGTTTGGTTAGATTTATATATATATATATATATATATATATATATATATATATATATATATATATATATATATATATATATATATATATATATATATATATATATATATATATATTGTTATTAATATTATACAATGTCTCATAAATAAGTATACATCATTTAATATATTAATATTTTAATGAAATTTAATAAATCTTACGATTTACGATTCACAATTTTGACAAAACGATTTTTGATTCGATTTACGATTTGATAACCATGCCCGCAACACTAGAAGTTGAAACTTTTGAATTCTTCTCGTTGGATTTAGGCGACATCTTTCGTAGATATCACTGCTCTGAAAGGGGGAAACACAAAGTAATATGTTAACAGGGTCGTCATACTTGAATATTGTTGAAAACATGTTACAAATTAACAAGAACAATCACAATAATTGAGCTAGGACATCGATCAACCACTATTGAACAATCCGCGAAAAACAAACTCTAAACATATACAATGACACAAATTGAATGAGTTGGAAATGATGACAGAAGATGTGTAGTGGTTCGATCAAATTGATCTACATCCACTTGTAGTCTTAATGTGATGATTTTTCGATAAAAATGAAAAGTTTCTAATCAAGGTGCCGATGATGAATAATATGATGTTCATGTTGAATATTCAAAATGATGTTCCAAGTTGCTTGAAAGCTTGCATTCAAGATCCTTCATGGCTTTGTATTGAGCATTGCGTAACTTTGATGGCCTAAAAGTGATGAGCATGAAATGTATGATGAAAGACTTGTTAACCATTGGTCTTCCAAGCCAACTTTATTAATATAAAAATAACGGGTTGATCCGGTCCGGTTGTAGTTTTGAAGATGCCAAAAACAATTACTAATTTAGGAATACAGTGTACTACTGAAGAATCAGACCACTGTCCGTCCATCGAAATTGTCATAGATGTGCTTGAGTAATTGAAAGTCGTGAACATAAAATGTTAAATTATAGTTTGTGATGCAAAGTTGGCGGAGCCGGAATTGGGTGGGGCCAAGTTTTTCCGAACCGGAACGATGAGGTGAGTCAAACTCACTGCTATGTTGTGTTGTGCGATGGATTTTGGCGTTTCGAGGTCGTTTAGGCCTTCAAAACAACGTTTTGCTATTTTAGGAAAATTTTAATAATTCATAATTAATTCTAGAAAAATCGGATTTGAATTCCGCAAGTTGGGTTGTTTCCATCTTTCGGTATTCTACTGGTTTAGGAGTTATTTCATTTTTTTGCCTTTTTTCGTAATTTTCTCGTTTTCCTAGTTTGATTAGGTTTTTCGTTTTCTTTAGTATAAATAGTTGCTCTAGGGTTTATTTTTCAGCATCTTTCATTATTAATAAAATTTCTGAGTTTTCTCTCAATTATCTGGTGGATTCCAGAGTTATCGTGTTCTATAGGATTAATTCGTAGAAATTAATTCTTTACCGTGCTTCCGTTTTGCGTCAGTTAGAGTGTTTGAACTTTTGTTATGCTAAGTGGCAGTTCCATTACATGTTATGATGAATTCTAGAGTTTGGCATGTTAATTTTTTTTTTCTTTCTTTCTATATTTTGCTATGAATTGGTGTTTCTCTATGACTATTGAAACATGCTGATTTTCTTGGAGTGGATAAGCTTCTAAGTTCGTTTGAAGATGCCGTCTGATGTTTTGGTCCGTTTGTCATTTCATATGCAAATGCTTAGAATTGTAAAATTATGTTATCACTAGTTAACTTATTGCATTGTCTTAGAATTGCAAACTTTATTATTGTGGTTTAACTTATTTCAATAGATGCATTTTGATCTTCTTTTTCTTCATATTTTGATTAGTGATATGTTTATCCATACTACTGCATTAAAATTAGTATTATGCATGGGGCATCGTGACTCATCAAACTATTTATTTTTTAACATGTTAGAAATAAAAATTCCTTTTCCTTGTAGTTTATCAAGACAAATATAATCCCAAATCTTGATTTTACTTCAATTTCACCCTTCAAACCCTAATTTTACTTTAATACAAAACGAATAAAAAAAACCTCAATGCTCCAATTTTACAATAATTTCATCCCTCAAACACTAATTTCACTCTAATTTATTTTCTTGACCGTTTGACCGCCGCCGATCCCTATGATTTTTTATATTTTTCTTTTTCCGGCAATGTTGTTGTGTAGACCCGTAATGTTAATCCTTTGATCGGTCAACACAACAATGTTATTTATTTTTTCTGACAATTTGATTATTTTGACACAAAATCTTACTACGTAACACATGAACGTTAATTATTTTTATTTTTTTACGACTTAACCTTTTTATGTTAACTTACCATTAGCTATTATGTTGTGGTCAAATGAATAATAGTGACAATCAACAATATTATAACAACCGTCAACAAAATAATAGGAGAAGAAAAAAGTTTTATATATACTAATTCTTTTTTATTGCAATTTCAACTTGCAGAGTATTGTGTAAAATTTATTTTTCATTTGTATTAATTAGTACACACTTACTTGCGTTGTGTTCCGAACGCATAACAACAAAAAACATATTTGTTACGAATTTCGGCACGAAGACAGTTGTTCGGGGCATTATGGCAACGTTCCGACGAACTATTAAGTGTATATTTTTGCACTTAATTACATCTCTTTATTAGAACTTTTGGGATATTTTATTGATAATTGGTGCTTAAAGTTTTGATTTATTGTGTTTCAGGTACAAATTGAAGACAAATTGAATAAATAGAGGGTCAAAACTGCAATTTAGAAGAAAAGATGGGTGAAAAGTGAAGTCAAAAGTCTGAAGTACAAGAGCCCAGACGGCCCCGTTTGAGAAATACACTTGGAATTCGGAAGGCCATCCGAATATTCTCCTTGGAGGAACAAAGTTTTTGGATTGCAGACGGACGTCTGGAATTATAACTGAAAATCCAGACGGCCGTCCGAGATGGCGGAGAGGCGCACTAAGGGACTTCTAATTGCACAAGGCAATTGCCTTCTTCTCCAACTTTTCCACCTTTTTAAAAGACCAACTCAAACACACAATTGGGAGTCCTCTTTTTACGCAATTTCGAGAGCAAAGAAGCAATAATGAAGACAAAGAATTCAAAGACACCAATCATAGTTTATCTTTTCATGAATTATTATTTTGCTTTTAATTTAATCATGAGTAGCTAAACTCTGTATTTCTACGATTTTATTTTGAACCCTATGTGGGATTTATGAACCCTTTCCCATGATTTTATGCAAGTTTTAATTCCGGATTATTTCTTCTATTGTTTTATTAAGTGCATGAAACTAGTCACTTTATGTGCTTTTCTGTTATTGTTAATCGCATGAATCGGAAAATCGAGTTAATAATTAGAACTCGGGTAGAAGAGCCTTTATAGTATTAACATAGGAATATAGTTAATCTCTTAGGTAGCCAATATTGAGATTTGTGTTTCGTGTTGTGTTCTAAATTTAATTGCGTAGGAATACAGTAATTCAATCTAGAGTATTGGAATCGTAATACACGAGGAAGCGGGTTATGATTAATTTAGCATCTCAAGTTAGTAATCCGATTTAATAACTTACATAATTGAAGTAATTGGGGAATTAATAATTACATATGGGGGAGAATAAGATCCTAGGCTTGTTTTCTCTGAATAATCTGCATGTTTAATCGCTTTCTTGTTCGTGCCCTGTTAATTTTCTTTAATTTAGTTTAATTAATTTAGTTTAATTAATCAACTTTCGACTGTGTAGGATGAGCTTAAACATAATTGGTAGAATTTAACGTTTAACATTAAATAATTAAATTTTATATGTGGCCATGGTCACAATATGATATATGTCGTCTTGCAATATATTTTTATGCATATGTTTGATTTAGCGAGCTAGATGAGCTCTATCTGAAGGAGTGGTTATGTCGTTTTAATGCATCTTAGGGCAAACTCAATAGAGTAAGCAAAATGGGTCCGCAAGTTTAATTTTGGAGATTCATTTAAAAAACGGGTAAAACTTTAGAGTCTTTTAAAAGAAAAATTCACAACAAAACCGTCTTTATGTTATGTTATATTGGAGTCTTCAAATTCATTCAGTAATTCGGAAAAAAAAAATATACATATATATATAGACTTTGAGAAAGTCCCTAAATTTAGAGACCCTTTAGTACTTTTTTTTTTTTTTTTTTTTTTTTTTTTTTTTTGCTAAAATCTCTAAATTATGGATCCTCGTGTATTGAAAACTCTATTGAAGATGCCCCCGACTTTGGTCAATTGAGTGATATCCTCTCCATCAAAACACAACATGTCGACGACACAAATTTGAAAGTAGAGCAGCTCCAATTTGCAATTAAAACAAATATTTAATGGGTGATTACTAACTATAGATGGGATTAAATGATCACCCACTAATAGGGGTGAAAGTCGGATGGATCGGATCGAAATTAGCCTTTTCGGAAAATTTTCAAAAAATTTCGGAAGTACAAAATCAATTCCAATTCCAATTCCAAAAGGCCCGGAAATTTCGGAATTTCGGAAAAAAATCGGAAATCACATAGGCTTTAAAATTTCAAAACGTAGCCGAGATTTTCTAAAATGTTCATAATTTTTCGAAAATAAGAACATCCACGTCGATAAAAGTAAAACTAATAACTACTAAATTTAAGTTCAAAAAAATAAATAAAAATAAACAGTGCATAATATCCAATAAAACTTCTAACAACAATTCATTATGTCAAGATCGTAAAACAAAACTTATAAGTGTATTTTTCGAAAAATAAGTATTATATAATATACTATTTATAGGTGTATTTTTCGGAAAAACAAATCGGAATTTTTCGGAATTAATTTCGGAATTAAATCGGATCGGAAATCGAAAATTCCAAATTTATTTTATATAATTCCAATTCCAATCCAAAAAAATCGGAAAATTTCGGAAATCGGAATTTCGGAAGTCGGAATGAAAAAGTTGTTCCAAAATCGGAACTTTTCGGATCGGAACCGGCGAAAATTGAAAAATCCGTTCCAACTTACACCCCTACCCACTAAGCATACATACACATGTGTGTGTGTGATTATGTGTAAATTTACGGCTATCAATAACCCAATGTAAAATCCAATTACTTGTCACATAATACGCTTACAATGTAAAATCCAATTACTTGTCACATAATACGCTTACAACCACATGACATAATACGATTAATGTTTTACCGTGCTTGTTCAGTTAATCATGAATCCCATTTTTCAATTCTTTTGTAGGACTTTAATTTTCGAAATTTGAACAAAAGTGATGGAGAGATGGTGATTGAAGATACTAGAGATTTGTTCTTGAATTGAGTAATTTTATACCGTAATTGTTGTATTTTTTTATTTTACAAGTACAAATATATTATAATAATAGCCTTTTATGTAAAGACGGCAGATATATGCAAGCCCACAAATTTCTTTGCACAAAACCATCAACATAAAATTACTAATTTACTCTTAATGAAATTCGAGACCAAATAAATAAAAATAAAATAAAATAGGAAAAAAAAAACTCATTTCCTTTGTGCAAGTCCAAATAAAATAAACCTACAAACACATTCATCATTTCACAATTTAAAAATCTCCTCCTCCTCCTCCTCCTCCACAAATTCACCAAGAACCCTAAACACCAAAACAATCAAATAATTACCAAACATTCACAATGGAGTCGGAAAACAAGGAGATGGTGGTTTATGAGGGTAGCAAACGTAATAAGATGTGTGTTGATCGTTTATTTTAGCTTGTTTTTTTTTTTGAAAAAAAAATGACCGATACCAAAAATCGGTATTCACGGTCCGATTTTTCAAAATAATCGGTATTCATGTGCCGATTTTACAAACCAAAATCGGTATTATAGTGCCGATTTTTCCAAAAAAAAAAAAAATGGGTCTGAATATGCCGACTTTTTCAAAAAAAATTGGCGCGTACACGCTTTTTTCCCAGCTCCGATTTCTATCTCAAAATTTAATCATAAATCGACAACTACCCAACAAGAAAAAAGCGTCTATTAATGTTCACCACGCATATTTATCAAGGAATTAATGCTCGTTTTTAAGGAATCAATGTTCGATTAATGTTTTCGAATTTACCAACAAAAAGTTTAGTATAACAAGTGGTGGGTTGGTAGTCGTGTGCAAGTGGGTGGGTTGTATGTCGGTGTCGGTGCGGTGGCAATCTCCCTGGTCGGCATCGCGGCGGTGGTGCGGCGGCAAAGAGTCGGACATTTTTGTTTCGTTTTGTTTTGTTTTTTGTTGGTTGGTCTTGAACAAATTAAAAATAGAAATCTATGGTTTGTGTTTGTATTTTGGTAGTATTTGTGGATGATGGCATATTCGTCGTCTTTGGTCTTGATATAAGAAAATTAGATAAATTTGTGGGCTTAAAGTAATTAAGGAATCATTTTATGTGTGTTTGAACAAAAAAAAAAAATTGAGCTTGCATATATCCACCGCCTTATGTAAATTTGTATTTTTTAAGAAAAAGATGGTCTTCAATTTAGCATTTTATGAACTTGCATATAGCAACCGCGATTGATTAAATTTATAACTAATTACATTTTGCACCCCTAAAGTATACTAATTTTACACCCCAAAATAAATAATTTATTTCTTAAAATTCAATTCACACAATTAAAGTCCTATATTCCTCTCCAATAAAAGAAAATGAATTATGATTTCAATATGTTTCTCTTTATTATTAGTTAACAATATATTATATATCTACTTGTTCTTGAAAATAATAATAATTAAAAATATAAACTCACGAATGAAATGAATTTTCCCCATCAAAATTCAACTAACTCGAGGAAAATATAGAAGCATAAAATATTCATAAATTTTTTTGTAACTATTCTAGAAAACTGATTAACTCTAGTTTTTTTTTTCTCTTCGCTATTTCAACTAGTGGTACTGTAGGGCCAATTTTGAAATCGAAAATTAGGGCACTCCTTCAATTAATATTATTTAATAAATTAGTTGAATTTTCAAACATTAATTATTTTCAGCTATTTTGTGAAATAATAAATAGAAATTTTTTGATAACTAAACGTATAAAGAGATTATTAAGGATTAGTGGTAGTGTTTCATGATTATTTATTAATAACATCAATGTATTTTAAGATTTAGAATGTAAATTAAATGTATTAAAATGGTATAAGAGCATCTGCAGATACTAAACTCAATCTCTAATATTTAGAATGCCACATAGGATATATTAAGATTTTTGTTAAAAAATTATCTTCAATGCAAATCTTAACAAAAATCTCTAAGTGATGTGGTAATGACGTGGCACTTATAATCTTAGAGATTCTTAAGATGATACTCTGAAATTGGAGTGTCGTCTTAAGGGTTTCTAAAGTGTCAAGTCATCATTTAATACAAGTTTTCTTTTATTTTTTTCTTTTAAAAAATTAAGATAATTAAATTATCTTCAAACTGTAAATGAATTTCATCATATTTCTACTCTTATTCCACCTTCTTCTACACTATTTTGTCGGAGTTATGTTTCTCTGAAGATTCAACTTTTAGGTAAAAAAATTAATTGTTTACTTAATTTGTTTTAACAATAATTTTCTCAAACTTTAATCAATTAAACTCATGTAATTCCTCTGACCTAAAACAAATGAGTCATACGACGTACGTGCGATTTATAGAAATTTGTAGTTTTTATACAATATATGTTCATGGTTTAACAAAAAGAAAAAAAAATGTCAATTTAAAATTTAATTAAAATATTTAACTAATGATTCACAAAAAAGAAATCCTATCTGCTTCTTTTTGTCTCTCTTCAAATAAATCTGGCGGAATAATTTTTTTTTCTTTTTGGCGGAATAATTTTTTTTTAATAAATTACTAATTTTAATTTTAAAACTCAATAATAAATTACATAAGAAATTTTAAGATTCATATTTGGTACTTGACACGTAAGATTTTTAGAATTTTTCTTGAATCGGAGATGCTCTAAGTATTAAAAAAATTAAAAGAATAAGTGTAACATATATAACACATACTTTCCAAATATATATATTTAAACAAAAAACATTAATAAAACCAGACGATACCTTCAGTACTTGAGGGCAATTCTGTCATTTGGATGTAAAGTGGCAAAAAGGAATATTTGTAACCAATAGTAAAACTCTGGGGGGGGAAGTGTTACTTTTGTAAAATTAGGGGGGCAAGTGCTACCACCCCAATACTTCAGGGGTGTAAACTGTAATTAACCCTTAAATTTAACCCATGTCGAGCCCAACCCTTCTTCAACTTCCTCAAATATGAATCCAGAAAGTAAAATTAAAACGAAATTAATAAATTCGAAAAATAATGAAATTCACAAAATCGCCGGAGATCGAGCTGTCCGTGCACGACACGCGCCTCTCAATCCAGCAGGACAACGCCTCGATGCACGTTGGCACCTCCGTCTGGCCCTGCTCCTTAGTCCTCGTCAAGTTCGCCGAGCGGTGGGACCCACTCAGATGCGCCGCCGCGGACAACCCTTACAGGGACCTCTTGAGCTTCACCGGCAAGCGCGGGATCGAGCTCGGCACCGGCTGCGGAGCCGCCGCCATGGGTCTCTACCTGCTCGGGCTGCACGACGTCGTTCTCACCGACATCGCCCCCGTAATGCCGGCGTTGAAGCACAACCTGAAGCGGAACAAATCGGCGCTGAAGAAAACCCTAAAAACCGCGCAGCTGTACTGGGGGAACGAGGAGCAGTTGAAATCGATGAAGCCGCCTTTCGATTTCGTGATCGCCGCCGACGTGGTTTATCTCGAGGAGACGGTGGCGCCGCTGATTAAAGCGATGGATTATCTGGTGGCCGAAAACGGCATCGTTTTGCTCGGCTACCAATTGAGGTCGCCGGAGGCAGATGAGATGTTCTGGCAAATGTGCCCCGATTTTTTCGATGTCGAAAAGATTCCGCACGAGCATTTGCATCCGGATTACGCTTACGAGGAGTCCGACATGTACGTATTCCGGAAGAAGAAGAAGAATACTTGAGCAGAATTCTTGAAAGGTCCAATTCATTTTTGTTTTTTTTTTCGTTTTATCGATAATTTTATTCCGAGTGTGTGGTGTTTTGTAATCGTAGAGGAAGAAATATGTTATTTGCATCTTGAATTTGAATTATAGATATAGCATAGTCGAAATAGTGATCTTTGTGTGTTCGATTTTGATTTTTATTTAGCTATGATCGTAGCGAAAAAGTTTTGTGACTCGAGTAATTCCAATACTAATGCAGATTTGTTGAAATTAGTTACGATTTTTTTATGATTTTGGCATTTCACCATTTTTTTCATTGAGTTAGAATGCGGAGAATTTTCTTTATGTACACATCCTTAAACGTAGAATTATTGAAATTACTTGTCCGAGTTTGATTTACTTAGAATCACCTTGCTTGAAGGTTATTCGATTTAGGCCTCGTTTGGTTGGGGAGATTAGCCATGATTAACTAAATAATTGGACTTTGTTTGATGTTTGGTATCCTGAATAACTTACCTGGTCGACCCACAAATATTATGTTATCATGGTTTATCTTTCCTTTTAGAGAGTATTTTTGTTGGAAGTCCCGAGGTCGGATAAAATAATTGGGTTCTCTCTCATTAGATTATTTAATCTTATCTTGAATGATTTTATCTTGGCAACCAAACGAGGTCTTACTGTATTAGGTATGTTAGAAAGGAATGCAATGGAATTATTCTTTGGGTTACAACTTACATGATTACACCTCATTTAGCATAAAGAGTTCAAATTAATGGCAACTGGGAAATATTGGGTTTAAATTCAATTTTGTTCGATCACGTTTTTCAGCTTCTTTTCTCATAATGTTGTTAGATATGCAGAAAAATGTAATATCACAATATGATATATATATGTAATGTGTTGATGACCGACTGTTGATGCGTATATATGAGTTCCGATAGATGCGTTTTGTCCTCGGTAAATGCTCCGTCTCCAGCCATTTGAAAGACATATTTACCATTATTAGGGGAATAAAACGAAAATTGTGTGACATATAAAGAGTAAAAAAACAGTTCGTCCCCCAAATTACTATAGGCCCTCTTTTTCATGTTGCTTCCCGAACAAATTGGTTCTGGAGGTACTACGAATTAACTGTTTTATTGCATGGTCGCTAATTCGCGCCATTGATGAACAAAAGTCACCGGAAGTCAAAGCGCACGAGTTTGACATGGGTAAACTTGTCATTTCATTTAGTTTCTAACCTCAACAATATATCCAATATTTTTTGTCACCCGTTTTTGTACATCTCCGGTATTCCCTCGTTTTCTATTTTATACCTGGTTTGAAAAATAATGAAGGCATTTCTCTAAGTCAATTGTTTCAAGATTTGTGTAAGTTTCAGTCTCAAATCAAAAGTAATTTGCTTAGAGTTCTCCTTCAACTGATTAGTAATTCAGCAGTCAGCTGATATAGCAAAGACAGAGAGCATAAAAAATTATATTCAGCATGAATCACATAATAATATAGTGTCTTAATTTCATTAAAAAAAACACACTAATGTAATGGATTCAAGCATCAATGTATGTCTTTATTGTAATCTGATTCAAGCATCAAATGGACCAAAATAAACATAAAGAGTGTAACAAATATAATTACTATGCCTTGAATTTGATTATACCCAAATAAAAAAACAGAGCAATTAGATGAGTACCGCAAAAGCATACGTTGCGGCCAGTAGACCCACCTAGCAGTAAGCTGATTCAAGCTCTCAAATTTTATAGTGGCTTTTTTTTTGAGAAAAAAAGTTCAGTACGGTTAAACTTTTATAAATTAATACAGTTGGATTAAGGAAATTTTATTAATTTAGCGAATTATTAAATTAATTTAACACGTTTTCATCGAGTTGGGATCGAGATAAACAATTATTTAATCGAGGTTATTAATTTATCGAGGTTCTACTGTACTTCTTTTAATGGGAGAGATGCCCAAAATATTTTGCTCAATTTGAAAAAAGCGCACATCCATTTTGAGCCATTATTTTTTCCAATTATCTTCATTGTGTTACGCGCCCACATCATAATTGCGTCACGCGCTGGTCATCATATGTTTTGTTTTTCTTCTTTTTTTTATTGTTATTTTTTTAAAATTTTTGTGCATCATTTTTATTAATCGACTATGAAGCATAATCGATTAAGAAAATTCTTTAATTTTATTTATTTATTTATTTATTTATTTATTTTTAATTTTGTTTCTCTATCAGGTATATTGATCGTCTATGAAGCATAGTGGATTAAAAATTTGCTACTACAAATAACAAATTACAACTGCAAAAAAAAAATGCAAAATCAACTATATTTTACAAAAAACAAAAAACAACAAACATTATAATTAATTTATACAATTGGAACCAATAAACAAAAATCCAAAACCAATTAAAAATTTGAGTCGATTAACCTTAGTCGACTATCAGAGCATAGTCGATAAGCTTAATTGACTATTGAACACGCCCATAGTCTATTAAGGTTCAGCATGCGCGAATTTCTCTACCAGCGTCGTCCTCCGTCCGATCCACCAAAAAACCATAAATTTACATCCCGTTGTCACCACACCACACTATTCAACCAACCCCTAACAATAATAAAGTAAATAAGTCATAAAAAAACACAAATTAGCATTTCAATGTCCACCAAAAAAAAAAAAAACATAGGAACAATCAAAGTATTTGTCAACCATTACTGGCCACTCTATAACCAATTTCTGAACACATGACAAAACCAACACTAAAAAAATGATAAAGTACAAAAAAAAAAAAAAAAAAAAAAGTAAAAAGTAAAAAGTAAAAACTAATACCTTCATCAACATCAACCGCAACCGTGATTTTCTCATGTCTCATCTTCGTAATCGTCTCGATCCACTGCGTCCTCGACAACGAGCGCCACGTCATCAACTTCAGCATCGTCGGTAGAGACCACCGCCGCCAATTGCAGATCCGTCACCACCCTTCACGGAGAGGCGGGAGGCAGCGGCAAACGTTCTTCCACCACCACCGCCGTCGGTCGCCGTCAAACATTCTTCCAGAGTCGTCGTCTGATCTCCTTTTCCGACGACGTCTTGCTTTTCCTATGAATTTCTGTCGAGAAGAGAAGATGAGAAAAGGGAGAAGAGAGAAAGACAAATGAAATGGGTTAGGAATTTGAAACATGAAAATAAGATTTAATATGAATAAGGGTGGTTTGGGAATTATTAAAATAGCATTTTGGTAAAATATTAGTTAAGGGAATTTTCTCTAATTAATTTTTGAAAGGATGTTTTTGCTTAAATACATATTTAATGGGGGTTCTTGCTAATTTTCCCAACTTTATAATTCACCTCCTGCTATCTTGGATAAGAACAAAACAATTTTTTTTGACAAATTTATATAGGTTTGTTGGAGCCGGTAGCAGGCTGGTAGCCTGGTACACATTACCAGCATCCTCATACGTTGGGGACAGACCCAGTAAGAGACTGTTGGTGTTTCCTACGTCTACAGAAAAGAGAAAAAAAAAAAAAAAAAGACATTTTTTTATTATTATTTTAATTTGGCATTTATCTATTTTTATAGACACCCCCACCCCCTCCCAAAAAAAAAAAGAATTATTTTTATGTACTCGTAGTCCGGAAAAAAAAAAAAAAAAATCTTTTCTTAAACCGCACCATATTCTAGCCCTCCCAACAAAAAGCTCTTGGGTCCGGCCCTGCTCATACGTTGTATTGTGGCACAATACAGTGTTTGGACGTAGTGGATCCGTACATGCTAAACCGTTGCATTGTGGAGGACCGAGGACTAGGAGTCGGGAATCAAAGGGTAGAAATTAGTAGAATGGTTGTTTTTCATTTTTATTGATTTGGTATTAGGATGAAAGCACCTCACATTGGCATTTTAATTATGCTTCGTCATTTTAAATTGCAAGTTAGTTTTTCGTTCATTTTAATTTATTAGTTTACATAAATGCTCTTTTTTACTCTTATTATTTGCAAGTTATTTTCGGAAAATAAAATAAAAACTTGCTATGTTTACTTGTATGTGTGCTTTCCTATGCTGCACGGACACTTCTAGAAGGTGAAGAGTCCCCGTATCTGACACCTGGACACTCGGACACCCTCGGACACTTCTCGGACACCCGTGTCGGGCCGTGTCGTAATTTCGCTAAAAGTAGGACACCCGTGTCGGGCAGTGTCCACAATTTTAAAAAAGTTGGGACACTTTTCATACGTTTTAAGAGAGAGCCCTAATAAAAAAATGCGCATTTTATTTTCTCTGTAATACAAATTTCCTCTGTTTTCTTTGTGAGTCCACCAAAAACTCCAAAAGTCTAGCACGCGGACCAAGAACACGAGCAACAAGGGCGAGCGGTTCTCTGATGCGATGACGACTTATACATATTTTTTACAATTTATAAATGTACCCTTATATTTTTATTATTTATAAATACACCCCTATATTTTTAATATTTACGCGTATCCCCCGCGTGTCCATATCCTAATTTTTTGGAAATGTCGTATCACCGTGTCCGTATCCGCGTATCGCCGTGTCAACGTATCCGTGTCCGTGCAGCATAGGTGCTTTCACACTAAAGAGGAAGTTCATGCAAAAAGGACACACACATTTTATTTACACACAACTGGAAATATTTATCTCTCTAAAAGCTTCTCTTCTTCTCTACATTTCTTCCTTTTTCCTAACTTTTTCACAAAATCACACACTAAAAATGTCCCTAGCATTCCAAGTTCGAATTTGAGAAAAATCTCCGTGTCCAAACTAAAATAAAGCTGGAATTTGAGAAAAAAAAATAGAATTGATATGAATTTGAATAATTAAAAAGGCTTAATGAAATTAAATAAAATTGAACACATTTTTATGATTATTCACGTAAAAAATTAATGAATTTTGGGTGGCTTTGATAAAATTATCTTAGAGAGAAGTTAGAAAGAATATGAGTAGAGATATTTTTTTTAATTTATGTGCGGGACTTAGTAAATTTTAGTGTGGGATTTAGCACGCACCTTTATTATACCATACGTTTGATTTGTTTCGATATCCATATTCTTTTTACGTCTTTTGTATGTCCTTTAAATCAATTATTGTGTGCCTTCGTGGAAAGAAAAACGTATTTCATGACTATGACTAAAGGTCGTGCTTAATGTCCACTGAACTAGTGCATCGTTACTATCAAACGCAGTCGAAATAATAAAATATTGACTGTAATCATGTAAATGAAATGTTTATGTATCTCCATCAACATTTATGTATATTTCTTTTCGTTTTCTGACAAATATAGTTAACAAAATGTTAAACGTCAAAATAATTAAAAAAAAAATAGTCACTTCTTCGCGTGAATTCACATGAGAAGATTACTCGCGTGTATTCACTCGAACAGAAATATAGTTAATATCACTGTCAATCATGCACATTTTCGTTAATCCATGAACATGATCTATACATCTCGATCGGAAAAGAATCAAGAGAAAAAGAAAGAATCGGAATTGATCAATAGATTTCTCGAAACAAATGAAAAGAAAACGAAAGATGAAACATAAATCATGGATCAACTAAGCCCTCTCGGGGACTTTCTTAAAGAGGAACCTCATGCAAATACCATGGAATAAGGTTTGATCTTGATACTATTCCATTCCAAAAATGGAAATGTCGACACAAATGAGATTTTTTTTTGAAATTGGATGGTGGAATGATTTTGAATATCGATTTATTAATAAAAAATCTTCTCCAAGTTTTGAATTGTCCAAGCAAGAACTTTATGTAAGAGTTGAAGCACCAAAAGGAGAATTGGGAATTTTTCTGATAGGCGATCAGAGTGTTTTTCCTTGGAGATAGAAAATTCGACCGCCGGGTTTTATCAACTTGCAAATTCTTCCGCAGTTAGTTAAAAGAATGAAATTGACTGATATTATGACGATACTAGGTAGCATAGATATTATTATGGGAGAAATTGATCGTTGAAATGATAATTCATACAAATGAAATGCAAACTATCAATTCTTTTTCCAGATTAGAATTCTTAAAAGAAGTCTATAGCATCATATGGATGCTTGTCCCTATTTTAACTCTTGTATTAGGAATCACACTAAAGATGTTATAGAAAGAAAGAAAGAAAAAAAAATCGAAAAAGTCAACGCCGGAGACCGGCGTTGACCGCCGGTCAATGACGGAAACCGGTGGAGAAAAAATCAGGAAGAAAAAAAAAAAAAAAAAAAAGATCAACAGCGGTGACGGACGAAATTGTCCATAAAAATGTGTTTTTGGTCAAAATTGAATAATTTGTGAAATTTAGGGTCAAATTGAGGTTAGTTAAAGTAAATGATGAAATTGGAGTATATTAAAGTATGATGGGCTATTTAGTTTGTTACAAAAATTTGAACCATGTTTGAATTTTTTTGTAAAAATATTTATTGTGTGGATCTCTTTGTGAATAAGTACCCATTGATTGACTTATTTATAAACAACCCTTTAATTTAAAGACGTAGGAAAAGAAAAGTAGGAAGTGATTTGACAAAAATAAAATAAATAGGGAGTGAGTTATAATACAACTCAATCTCTTTATTTTTACTAGGATTTTCGACCAATATATATAAGTATGGGTATGCTCAACTCCTCGTTAACTTATTAAAAAAAAAAAAAAAAAACTCCTCTTTAACTTATCAGACAAATCGTTGTTATTGATTTCCTTTTGCCGTTTTCCCTTCGTCTTGGCTGTTGAGGTATGTTATTATTTTATTTTATTTTTTCCTTCCAAGAATGTTTATCGAATGAATTGTTTATGGGTCATGTTAACTGATTGTTTGTCTGATATTTGAGATCATAAATATTTGATAATCCTAGTACGATTTGATTGGTTGTTTATCTTTTGATGAATTGGTATTGATTTTTTTTTCCAGATGAACTCCGTACCTAGAGCCGCGGGCTACGAATACGAATACAATTTCTCGATCAAGGAAGAACTAGTTTCAAAGTACAAACACAGACCGATGCGCAAATTCACAACCCTAATCTTCGAGATCAGAGCCACCTTCATCACAAGGCCAATCGACGGTGAAGATGTGATCATCGACTCGGAGGTATTCGATGGCGTGGTCCAAGACAACAGAAGCAGTGACACCGTTAATACTATTGTACTCATGCAAAGTTCGTTGAGCGTACGTCTCCACGAGTATTGGATGTCTGGTGTCGAACAACGAAGGTTCGAGATCGAGGCGCTAGATTTCGCCAGACGGGCCGCCGCCAATGCGGCTGATCCCAGCCCTCGCCGCGTAGTGCCTATATTTGTTGACCTTAAGGTCATCACAGTTCAGCAAGAAGGCGAGCCCGTTAGGGGAGCCTTTGACCGGGCCCTCAGAGCAGAAAACTTGGTTCCATTTTTCAATATCCCGTGTTCGTACGCTACGTTCACAAAATGGCCCGGTACTCCTCCACATCTTGTACATTTTTTGATGCTTCTAAGGAAGATTAGGGTTGTAGATATTGATTCGGGATTGGCAATGATGAGGGTTTGCGATATTTGTTTGAAGGGCCCGAACATCGGGTCGCAAATATCGAGGGCAAGTTTGTGCCGTCATGCGTTTCATTCCCATTGCTTTGCTCTGTGGTTGTTGAAGGGCAACGAACTTTGCCCTACGTGCAATTCCGTAGCATATAGCATTATCCCTAATTTTGATGATTAGGAATATTTATTTAATAATTCTATTTAATATTTATTTTGTCATTTTTAATGATTCTAATTTAAATTGAGTTGCTTTAACTTTGTGAATTCGAATAAAATCTACGATTCTTGATCATAGAGCTAACTTAGTATCGAACTCGTCAAAACGAGTGCAAAACTTTAGCATCCTTTTCTTGATCGCTAGGCATAGTGGCCCCCAGTTCTTGCAGCATATGAACCACTCTTCGCATCGAAGGGCGGTTAATTGGTAGTGTACTTGTGCAGAGAAGCCCAACATTGATAACCTTGGAGACGTGTTGTTCGAATCTCGAATCTATGTTGTGATCGATCACGTATTTTATCCCTTTCTGGTCCAAGGTTGTCCGGACCCAAGTTGTCAAATCTTTCTCCCCTAATTCTTGATCGATCGCTCGTTTTCCGGTCACAAGCTCAAATAAGACTACTCCAAAGCTGTATGTGTCGCTCTTTTCGTTCACCTGAAGCGTGTATGCATATTCTGCAATGGGATATAAAGAAAATCGACGAATTGTTAGCTTGTTGAATCTATGTACAATTTTGTAACTAAAAGAAAAAAAAATCCAATAGAAATTTTGATTTACTCGTGATGAAAAAACACGGGAAAACGAGCAAGTACCTGGTGCAATGTAGCCACACGAACCAGCAATAACCGACATGGATTCAACTCCGTTTCGGGCCGCTCTAACAACTTTAGCAACACCAAAATCCGAAATCTTAGCTCGAAAATCTTGATCCAGCAATATATTATTCGATTTCACATCCCTATGCACAATAGGAGGTACAGAATCATGATGCAAGTACGACAAACCCTCGGCAGCATCCAAAGCAACCCTAAACCTCGTCTCCCAATCCAACAATTTACCCTTATTATTATTATTATTACCGTGAAGCAAATCGCCTAAGCTCCCATTACACATGTACTCGTACACCAAAAGCTTGCAATTACCCGAGCTACAACAGCACCACAAACGCACGATATTCTTATGCCTAATTTTCCCCAAAGTATTAACTTCAACATCGAATTCATCCATATTCGGTCTTTCGTGCAATTTTTTCACGGCAACCGTCTCCCCGTTTTCCAAAACAACTTTATACACTTCACCGGACGCTCCTCTTCCTATGACATCACTCTCTTTGAGGCAATCGTTAATTTTCAACTCGTCGAAGTTCAATTTGTGAAACGACGTCCACTTTGTGATTATCGCCACTCCTCCTTTCTCCGTTTTCTTTAGATTCTTGTACTTGAACAAGAACCAAACAACCCCACCAAGAAAAGCGAATCCCACTATTACGAAAGTAGACCACATCACCCAAGAAAAGATTCCACTCCCGTTTTCCGTTTTGGGACTGCAAAAAACGGCATCAATGCATAATCCTGGATTTTCAAGAAAGCTATCTTTATAAACCCCGTTTGCGAAAAACGGAGGTATATCACCCGTAAGACTATTGCTCGACAAATTTAGTTTATTGAGCCTCAAATTCTGCAACGACAACGGAATGCTCCCCGAGAAGTTGTTAATAGAAAGATCGAGGTAGTTAAGATCGGGCAAGTTCCCAATTTCATCGGAAATATAACCCGATAATCGATTGTTAGCCAAATTAAGCTCATTCAATTGTTTCATAGATTGAATTCCCATTGGAATACCACCACTTAGATCATTGTTGTTAAGATCGAGCTTCCCAAGTTGAGCCAAATTCACAATGGTGCTAGGAATCTCTCCACTAAGCCGATTATCATGCGCGGAGAATTCGATTAGGTTTTCCAATAATCCAACCTCGTTCGGAATATTCCCCGATAGCTCGTTGTTCGAGATTCTGAGCGTGGATAGATTTTTCGCACTGTAAATTAAATTCGAGATATTTCCGGAAAACGAATTTCCGTAGAGCTCGAGCAAGTAAACGTGCGGCAACCCCCAAAACTCCGCCGGAATTTCGCCGTAGAGCTTATTGCCACCAATCCTCACCCTTCTCAAAGTCTCGCATTTTCCGAGATCCGCCGGAATATTCCCCGAAAACGCATTATCTATCAAGAGAAACTGCTCGAGGGCTCTGTTCCGGCATATAAACTCGGGAATTTCGCCAGAGAGATTATTGTAGGACACGTCCACGATTTGCAGGCGCGAGTTCTTGCCGAGCTCTCTAGGCAAAGATCCCGTTATTTGATTTTGATACAATTTGAGCTCGTTTAAATTCGGTGACTTGGCAATGCTCTCCGGTATCAAACCCTCGAGTTGGTTTTCAAATAAGTTGAGGGATTCCAACGGCAATTCGCACAACTCGTTCGGAATATTCCCGGTCAAATTATTCGAGGATGCATCGAATCTTCTCAATTTCGTCAAATTAGACCATCCATGTGCAGGCAAAGTACCATTAAACAAATTCTCGTAAAGCTCCATTTGAACAATGGTTTTGAGCTGAAAAATCTGAGGAGGTATTGGTCCGACCAGTTTATTTCCACTCACGTCGAAAATCCTGAGTTGACTCAGTCCGCCAAAACTTTCGGGAATGGGGCCCGCGAGGTGGCAATTGCTGAGGAAAAATTCTTCCAAGTTAACTAGGCCACCGAGTTCGGGGGGGAGGGGACCGGGTGTGAACGGGTTGTACGCCAACCTTAGAATTTTCAGACTTGTTATGTTGCCTAGAGCGGCTGAAACGGTGCCGTTTAGCAGGTTCTCCATGAGTATAAGAGTTTCCAGTCGCCGGAATTGCCCGAAAGTCGCCGGAATTTCGCCTGAAAAATTGTTGCCATCTAAATCAACGTACCTGCAAAGATTGTAATTTAGTTAATCCCGAGCATTTCAAATTTCAAAAAACAAAATAAATAAATAAATAAATTTCATGCAGTTGAACGTACCTAGATATTTATGAAATATATTAAAATATATAAAAAAAAATAAAAAAAAATTGCCGACAAATTATCTTATATGGTTAAAAATTTGAAGAATTTGGAATATTAAAGTGTCATGCATTTATATATATTTAATTGAAATAAAGAAGGATAATCCTCATAAATGATGACAGAAAATATTGGTCCACCATTAATGGCACTTAATAATTCACTTTCTTCATAATCAAAAACATCATAATAATAGCATCAAACCCCACATCAAAACTGATAAGTTAGATGCTACACCTATTTATTTATATCTTTATTTATGTCTAGTGCATAATTTAAAATAAACAGTAAATTTAATTAAATAACTAACCACTAAGCACACGTACACATGGGTGTGTAATTATGTGTAGAGTATTGTTCGAATTCACTCAGTGTAAATAATCAAGTGTAACATCAAGTAAACTGACCATTTTGATTTAATCAAAAAACGAATTCATTTGTTCAAAAAAAGAAAAAAAAAAAAAAGAATTGATTAATTTTTTTTTTCTCAATTTCGCTAATTTCCAAAGCCTAAAGAAGAAAAACAGGGGAATTTAATTTAAATAATTTTTGTTCCCCTTCTGGGGAATTAATTCAAATGACAGCTAAAAAATTAAACTTACAATTATATATTCCAGCAGAAATCACAGCTGTAATTCGTGAGTTACCTGAGAAAATGGAGGTCGGCGAGGGTTTCGGGGATGGGGCCCACAAGCAAATTCTGAGACAGGTCAAGACGAACGAGGTTGCGGCACGTGGAAATCTCGAGAGGGAGCGAGGAGTTGATGGAATTTGTAGAGAGAGAAAGCGTAGAGAGAGAACGCAGGCGGCACAGAGAAATTGGGAAAGGACCGGAGAGAGAAGCGCCGGAGAGAACGACCGACACGACGGAGCTGCGGTTGTCGCAGGTGATTCCGCTCCATCCGCACGGGGTGGCGCCGGCGGCGCCGCCGTCGGACCAGGTGGAGAGAGAACCGGCGGGGTCGGAGAGAGAGAGCTTCGCGGTGAGTAGGTGGTGGGCCTCTTGGTTTAGAGAGAGAGAGAGGTAATTGAAGGAGAGAAGAAGTAGAATTAATGGAGCTGAGATTTTCAAATGCATGGCTGCTTTGTAGCTGTTTTGACTGTGAGGAGTGAGAGTGATAATCGGAGATTTAATTAAGAAGAGAAATAATTGGATGTACTTTTAGTGTGTGTTTGTGTGTGTGTGTGTGTTTTGTGCTTGAGAGGGAAAATCATGTGTGGGGTTTTTTGGGGGTATTTGGAAATTTGTTAAAGGTGGAATGGGGGGTGGGGGGTGGGGGTGTGGGGCGGGGGGCAAAAGAAATGTGAATTTGTGGGGAAAGAACAAAAAAGAAAAAAAAAAACTAAAAAAGGAAGTTGAAAGGGGTGGGGAAGGTTGTTATGTTAAGTGTGTGTATTTCCGAGGTGTGGGGTTGTTCGACTTTTCTTGTTATGTGATAATGTCCAATTCATACTGTATTTCTAATCTAGGGCAAATTACAGAATTACTGAATTATGGTCAAATTACGAAACTTCCTTCTATTTGGGTAATTATAGTTATGAGTGGCAATTTGGATCCGGTTCCATGGATCCGATTAGATCCGGTCCGGTCCATATGGATTCAGTTTAGATTAAATCTAGTTGAAACAAATTAGATCGGATCGAGTTGATTTGTTTTTTAAACTGGATCCATGTGGATTCACTTTAGATTCATTGAAAGTTCAACTAAAAATGGAGTGGGTCATATTGGATCCAACCAAAACCAAATTAAATACTAAAATAATTTTCTCAAAAAAAAAAAATCAAATATTATTTTAATTGGAAATTTAATAGATCAAACATTTTTAGCCCTAATGTGTGTGTGTGTGTGTGTGAAAAATGTCTTGGAATGTGTGTGAAAAGTGTGTGTGCGTGCGAAAAGTGTGTATGTGCATGTGAGTGTGTGTGTACAAAAGTGTGTGTGTGTGTGTGTACAACGTGTGAATGTGTATGTGAGTGTGTGTGTTTGTGTGTAAAAAATGTGTATGTGTATGTGAGTGTATGTACGTGTGTGTGTGTGTACAAGAGTGTGTATGTGTATGTGAGTGTGTCTGTGTGTAAAAAGTGTGTATGTGTATGTGAGTGTGTGTGTGTAAAAAAAAGTGTGTGCGTGTGTGTGAAATGTGTGTGTGTATGTGAAATGTGTGTGTGTGAAAAGTGTGTGAATATTATGTGTAGTGTGAAAGTTGAGATATTAAACTACATAAATTGAGATATTAAACCGTAAAAGTTGAGATATTCAACCTCATAAGTTGAATTAAACATAACATGAATCCATGTGTATCCAATCCGGATTGGTCTAAAACTCTAAATTCGATCCACATTAAATCCATTCATAGAGGTTGATTTTGAATCCGGTTCCATTTGTATCCAATCCACATGGATCCATATCGGATCCGGTCCAAGTTGCGAAATTGCCACCCCTAATTAGAGTCACTTCCCTTAATTATGTATTATCTTACAAAAAAAAAAACCTCCAAAAGTAAATTTAGGGATGTTAAATCGGTAAAACCGAACCGAAATTTCGGTACGCCAACATTTCATACCGTTCACCGAATTGAATATACAATTTGGTTCGCTAAAAAAACAAATTAAATAAATTTTATATAAATTTTTTTAAAGGATGGGGTGGTTGTAATTACCCAAACAAAGGGCTTTTTCGTAATTTAACCATACCTCAAGGGGTGAATGTAATTTGCGCTTACAATAAATGAGCGCTTTACAAATAAGTCCATCAATGGGTACTTATCCATAAAGAGATCCAAACAATAAACTATTATACAAAAAAGTCCACACATGGTCCAGAGGTTTGTAAGAGACTAAAATAGCCCATCATACTTTAATATGCTCCAATTTCATCATTTAATTTAATCTAACCTCAATTTGACCCCAAATTTCACAAATTATTCAATTTTGACCCAAAACACATTTTTATGGATAATTTCGTCCGTCACCGGCGTTAACTTTTTTTTTTTCCTTCCTAATTTTTCCGCCGGTTTCCGGCCTTGACTTTTTCTTTTTTTTCTTCCTGATTTTTCCGCCACCGGTTTCCGACGTTGACTTTTTCAATTTTTTTTTCTTTTTCTTTAACATCTTTTTTTCGCTCATTTAAACAACAATATTGTTGTGATTGACAGTAATATTAATTATATTACTGTTAGACACAGTAAAATTAGCTATACTACAGTTTAACACAGTAATATTGCTATATTAATCTCTAGCACAATAATATTAACACAACAACTCATTATCATTAATATGTTGACCGTTCAACAAATGCAAACATAATAAAAAGCCAAAAGAAATAATATTACTATGAGTAATAGTAATATTACTATAACAACAGTAATATTACCGTCAACCACAGTAATATTATTGTGTTTACAGTAATATTACAATAATAGACAATAATATTATTATTTATTACGTTACTCCGTGAATAACTCAAACAAAACAAAAAAAATTCAAAAAAATACTAATATTGATGTGGTTGACAGTAATATTATTGTGTTTACGGTTATTTTACTGTCAACGACAATAATATAATTACGTTGATTTGTCAACAAATCAAACAAAATTAAAAAAAAAATAACAAAAAAAAAATAATAATATTGTCATTGACTCTAAATGTACTGTCAAGGGCAGTACAATTACATAAATGTATTGTCAACGGCAGTACAATTACGTTAATCTACTGTCAGTGATAGTATAATTACATTAATTTACTGTCAGTGACGGTATAATTACCGTTAATGACAGCACACACAAAAAAAAATTTGTGGCGGCGTAAAAAAAAAAAAAAGTTGACGCCGAAATCCGGCGACAAAAAAATATATTTTGCAAAAAAAAGTCAAAATTAAATTTTTGTGATAAAAATTGATTAAATTGTGTGTTACAATTAAGAATTTGGTGTAAAGGATTGGGGGTAATTTTGTCATATACATGAATTTTTCCTTTATTTATAATAAATATTAAAGGGATGTGTTTATTGGTGAAAGAGATATAGCCCATAAACCTAGAATAATAAAGATGTTTGGTTAGGGATTTAGAGGGTGTTTGGCTAAGCTTATAAGATGTTAAAAGGAGCTTATAAGATGTTTTAGAGCTTATAAGCTCTTCTAAAGTGTTTGGTAAATTTTTAAAAAAAGATCTTAATTTTTTTAAAAATAAGCTGTGGGAGACCAAATAAGATCTTTTTAAATAAGTACCTCTACCCCACCTTTTTATTTAAGATCTTATAATGAGTAAAAATAGGAAATAAGCTCATTATCCAAACACTATAAAAATTAATCCTAAAAATAAGACGTAACAACTTATCAGCTCTAAAAACATCTTATCAGATGTAAGAGCTTATCAGCTGTTTAAAATAAGCTTAGCCAAACACCCTCTTAGAGGGTGTTTGGCTAAGCTTATAAGATGTTAAAAAGAGCTTATAAGATGTTTTAGAGCTTATAAGCTCTTCCAAAGTGTTTGGTAAATTTTTAAAAAAAGATCTTAATTTTTTAAAAAATAAGCTGTTGGAGACGAAATAAGATCTTTTTAAATAAGTACCTCTACCCCACCTTTTTATTTAAGATCTTATAATGAGTAAAAATAGGAAATAAGCTTATTATCCAAACACTCTAAAAATTAATCCAAAAAATAAGATGTAACAGCTTATCAGCTCTAAAAACATCTTATCAGACGTAAGAGCTTATCAGCTGTTTAAAATAAGCTTAGCCAAACACCCTCTTAAGCACAAAAACTCAATAGTATATTTTTTTTTGGTAGTTACACTACATATATGTAAGACAAAATTACATAATATATATATATATATATATATATATATATATATATATATATATATATATATATATATATATATATATATATATATATATATATATATATATATATTTTTTTTTTATTATGAAGAGGACCATCAAAATGTTGTCAAAATATCGGAAATTTCATTTTAAATAAAAACTCCAAATTGCATATCCATACAAAATCTTAAATATTATGTCTCATTTTCACTTATAGTGGTGTTTCAATAAATTTTGTAAATGTTAATTACATACTAAAATAAATTTATATGCCCCGAATGTAATTTGTAGAATGATATTAAACATTATAATATATTTAGAAATTATGAATGCACCCCTATATTTTTATTCTTTACGCGTTTCCCACGTTCCCGTATCCAACTTTTTGGAAAACGGAGTTTCCCGTGTATGTTTCTCTGTTTCCCCGTGTCCGCGTTCCTGTGCCCCATGCTACATGATCCTTATATTTTCTAATTCACTAAAAATACAATCCATTTCAATAATTTTAGACAAAATAAAATAGATTATGAACTTTTTTTCCCCAAAAGGAACTGTGCCTACTTTGGTCCCAAAATTGCTTTGATCTTCATTTTTTTCTTCAGTTAGTCGTTATCATGGTGATCTGTCCATAGAATTATGCAAATGCTCAATTGACTGGATTCATTGCAATTCCGGTGAAAAATAAGCTTGAAACTATAATTTGGGGCAAACTACAATAGGAACAAAATTTGAAGAGGGGAATCTCTTTTTTGAATTAATAGAGGGAAAAGTGAAAAAATCAAAACAATTTAGGGGGTGAAGTGCATTTGGCCCTGTTATTTACCCTCTGCACCTTTTGAAATACCAAAATCCCCTATAAACACATATAGAACATATATTTCAAAAAAGTTAAAATCAAGGGGGTGCGTCATTACACCTCCGCCACTGGCTACAACGTTCATGTAACCAAACGAGATCACTCGTCACAACTTTAGAAAGGAAAAAATAGACAAGAGTCAAAACAAATGGACGTGTTCATATACATAGAAGAACCAAATTTAGCTAATATATTCGTAGCTCCGTAGATTTCCACGCAACAGAAGTTGAGAGTGACACGATCAAATTTTCATTAAGTCTATATAGGAGAAATATATTTGGAGAAAAGAGAGAATGATTTATCTCTCACGTATATTAATCATATATATAGTGATATGTAGGAAACCCTAATCCTAACTACACAAGGTAACCTATTATACAAGGTAACTAGAATAAATAGGAATAATAATATAATGTACGTAATATATATATAATATATACGCTAATACACCCCCGCAGTCGAAACGGGAAAGGAGAGGACGTGGAGACTGGAGACAAATTGTTGGAACAGTTGAGTAGGGAGTCCTTTCGTGAAGATATCGGCGAACTGGTAGGCGGATGGGACGTGAAGAACTCGAACGTGTCCCAAAGCAACTTTGTCTCGGACAAAGTGGATATCGATCTCCACATGTTTCGTACGAGAGTGTTGAATAGGATTGCTGGATAGGTAGACGGCACTGACGTTGTCACAGTATACAATAGTGGCTTTCGAAAGTGGGCAGAGCAACTCAGAAAGTAGGTTGCGTAACCAAGTTGTTTCGGCGACGGCATTTGCGACAGCTCGATATTCGGCCTCCGCACTCGATCGAGAAGTGGTGACCTGTCGTTTGGAGGACCAAGAGATGAGGTTGTTGCCGAGGAAAACACAATAGCCCGATGTCGAACGACGAGTGTCAGGGCATCCACCCCAATCGGCGTCGGAGTAAGCGATAAGGGAGAGGTCCGGATTGGGGGAGAGTTGAAGGCCGTGATCGAGAGTGCCACGAATGTAGCGAAGGATACGCTTGAGAGCAGCCATATGAGGTTCCCTCGGATCATGCATGAATAGACATATTTGTTGCACAGCATAGCAGATGTCAGGACGCGTAAACGTGAGGTATTGCAGTGCACCGGCAAGGCTGCGATAAAGAGTAGGATCAGCAACGGGGGGTCCAGTGGTCGAAGACAATTTGCTCTTTGTGTCAGCCGGCGTAAGACAAGGATTGCAGGAAGCCATGTGTGCACGCTCTAGTATCTCGTCGGCGTACTTGCGTTGAGAGAGGAATAGCCCATTCGACGAGCGAGTAACTGAGATGCCGAGAAAGTAGTGAAGATCACCAAGATCCTTCATTGCGAACTCTTGATTTAGGGCAGCGATGATAGAGCGGAGCAATTCAGGTGTGGAGGCCGTAAGTACAATGTCATCGACATACAGCAGAAGGTAGGCGCATGAACTGTTGCGACAGTCGCGTGAACTGTTACGACAGTACACAAAGAGTGAAGAGTCGGACTTGCATTCTCTGAACCCCATGGTAGTAATGTAAGATGCAAAACGCTTGTACCAAGCACGTGGTGCCTGCTTTAGACCGTAGAGTGCTTTGTTGAGACGACACACGTGAGTGGGTCGAGATGGATCGACGAATCCGGGAGGTTGCTCGCAGTAGACAGTTTCAGAGAGATTGCCATGTAAGAAGGCATTTTTCACATCAAGCTGGTGGATTGGCCATGATCGCGAGAGAGCAATACTGAGAACTGTTCGAACAGTGGCTGGTTTGACAACTGGGCTAAAAGTCTCGTCAAAATCGATGCCAGCCTGCTGGTTAAACCCACGAACGACCCACCGTGCTTTGTATCGCTCAAGGGAGCTATCAGACTTGAGTTTCTGTTTGTATATCCACTTACCAGAAATAACATTAGTGAACGGGGGGCGGGGCACAACATTCCAAGTATTGTTTTTAATTAAAGCAGTATATTCCTCAATCATGGCGTTTCGCCAATTTTGGTCAAGGAGAGCTTGGCGATAGTTGGTGGGAATGGAAGAGATAGAGGACGCAACGAAAGAGAAAGGGACTTTGGGTTTGTGGATGCCCACTTTACTGCGAGTCACCATAGGGTGAGCAGGGGGAGGTGGGGGAGGTGTGGGTGTAGGAGAAGGAGATGTGAGCTGGCCGTGGTCAAGAGGTGGTGCTGCAGGAGAAACAGGTGGTGGCTGTGTTATAGGATTGTTGGACGAACTGTTGGAAGATGGTGGTTCACTGTTGGAACAGTTGGATGAACTGTTGCAACAGTTAGCCGAAGTCTGAGGGAGAAGGAACAGGGAGGGTGTGTTTTCGTCCAAGGCAGAAGGAGGAAGTGTGTTTTTGGGGGGAGTGGACTCAGCAAAAGGAAAGTTGGTTTCGTCGAAGGTAACATGACGAGAAATTATGATTCGGCCAGTGGATCTATCAAGACAACGATAGCCTTTGTGAGATGAAGGGTGACCGAGATAGACACAAGGGGTAGAACGGGGGGCGAGTTTATGTGGTGTGGTGGCGGTGAGGTTGGGATAACAGAGACAGCCGAATACTCGAAGATGAGAGTATGTGGGTTTGATGAGGTAAAGAGCTTCGTGAGGAGTCCGGTTTTGTGTGGTTTTGGTAGGTAAGATATTGAGTAGGTGTGTGGCCATATGAAGGGCTTCGACCCAATAAGTAGGAGGAAGATGGGCTTGAAAGATGAGGGATCGAATCATGTTAGTTATAGTGCGGATCATTCGTTCTGCGTGTCCGTTTTGAGGGGAGGTGTGGGGACACGAAAAACGATTTAGTATGCCGTGTTTAGTGAAGTAGTTTTGAAAATCAGCATTTTTGAATTCACGACCATTATCACTTTGTAAGGCTTTCAGGGGATGTTGGAATTGAGTTTTGAGAAGTGTATGAAAATTGACAAAGGTTGGAAAAACATCAGATTTATTGCGAAGGGGAAAAGTCCATAAATAATGGGTAAAATCATCAACTAACACAAGATAATATTTGAAACCCGTAAGGCTAGAAACAGGAGAAGTCCATAAATCAGCATGAATAATTTGAAAAGGAGCAACCGTAGTAGATTTTTGGGAAAAAAATGGTAGACGAAAATGCTTGCCTAATTGACAGGCATTACAAAGAGACTCCCTAGCGTCTTTATTATGGGAAGGAAAAGTGCTAGAAAATAAACGAGACATGACGTGTTTGCCGGGGTGACCTAGACGCCGATGCCAAAGAGTACGAGATGAAGGTGTTGTGACAGTGAGGAAAGCAGCGGGAGGTGAGGTGGGGGGAGGGACGTTAAAAGGATATAGGTCACCGGAGCTATTGCACCTGAAAATTTCGACTCGACTCCGAAGATCTTTTACAGAAAAACCAAACGGATCAAATTCAACCGAACATGAGTTATCGCGGGTGAACTTTCGAACAGATATAAGGTGTTTGACGATATTGGGTGTGACATAGACATTTGTGAGGCGGAAAGGAGTGGTGGGAAGAATGGTGTGGCCTATGTGGGTTATGGGGAGGGTGGAACCATTACCGACGACAACATGTTTGGGGAATTTACTGCCAGGATTAAAAACAAAATTGAAATTACCTGAGTGTGGTGCCATATGAGAGGTCGCCCCGCTGTCCATGAACCACTGTGCCTCGGTAGGCTGCTGAAGTGTCACCGTATTCAAACGGTTTGCGAGATCCACCACGTTGGCACTGTTGCAGGAACTGTTGCAACTGTTGATGGAACTGCTAGAGCTGTGGCACGGTTGCTGCTGCGGATGAACCTGAGTAGGAGCCGAGTGACCGGTGTAGGGTTCAGGTGGTCCAGTAAAGTAGGCTTGGGCCGCTGGGTCGCCCGATGTATTTTGAGCGGATCCTAGAATTGACTGTTGTCGGTAAGGTGCGCGCCAAAGTTGAGATGCGCCATGAGCACTATGATAGCCGTAGTGCTGCATGGGGTGACGGTTAGTGCTGCGACCTCCGCGACGGTTGGATCGGCCACCCCTGCGCTGATAGCGCGAAGAACTACCTCCGCGGGAACTGTTGCAGCAACTGTTGCAACTGTTGGATGGACAGTTCGCGTTGGAGGCGTAGAAAACAGCAGCGGTCTGCTCCGGTTCAGAAATTCTTGTTTCTTCCATCTGAAGGAGCGAACGAGTCTGTAGAAAGGTAGGAAGGGGATTTTGAAAGGAGATGAGATTGGCGACGGTCCCGTAATTTTTCGGAAGGCCGTGTAGGGTTTGTAGAACGAGTTGTTTGTCGGAGATTGGATTTCCGACATCGGCCAAGCTGTCCGCCGTGGTCTTGATTATTTGGCAATAGTCGTGAATGGAGAGAGTGCCTTTCTTGAGGGACTTGAATTTTTCTTCAAGTTGAATGGCTCGATAATCCTTATTATCGGTGAAGAGAGAGGAGATAGCCGTCCATAGATCACTGGCGGTAGAGGTTTTGGAGAGAACCATGCTGGACAAATCATCGGAGATGGTGCCGTAGATCCAAGATTGGAGGAGATAGTCGGCGCGTTGCCATTCATCGGCGGAGATTGAATCTGGTCGGGGTTTGCCATGGAGAAGATCTGAGAGGCAGAGACGACCGACAGTAATTGTAAAATAATGGCTCCACTTTTGATAGTTGGGATTTTTTAGATCGAGGATAACGGGAATTAGAGATTTGATATTGGAGACGGCATGGGCGAGGTGGAAAGGATTGAGAGAGGCGGTGGAGGAAGAAGAAGAAGAAGAAGAAGTATCGTCGGCCATGGAGAAGAGAAGAGACGGCCGAGAGGGGGAGAAAGATGGTGACGGCTAGGTTAACCTAGTGTCTGATACCATATAGGAGAAATATATTTGGAGAAAAGAGAGAATGATTTATCTCTCACGTATATTAATCATATATATAGTGATATGTAGGAAACCCTAATCCTAACTACACAAGGTAACCTATTATACAAGGTAACTAGAATAAATAGGAATAATAATATAATGTACGTAATATATATATAATATATACGCTAATAGTCTATGAGAAGAGTCTGAAGATCCCTTTGCATTTCATCCAATCTGTTACAACAAGAGATCATAAATTTGGGCTTTATATTGAAGTCCATACTAAATTTAGGCTTCGCAAATATATCACATGGGATTACCCAGAATGAGTACTAAATTTTTATTCTTGGATTAGCTATTTGGGCTCACAAAATATAACACACATTAAATAAGTTGCAAGTGTTCAGGTTCACAGGTCCGAGTTTCAAGTCAAGAAACCCTTAATCGAGCCTATAAAAGGAGTTATCAAACACCACATGCGCACATACACAAGGACACAAGCATCAAGCATAGGGATGGCAAAAAAACCCGAACCGCTAGCTATCCGCGGGTATCCGCTCCGTTTAAAACCCGTTACCGAAACCATTAGGGTTTGGTAATGGTTTTGGTAAAAGAAAAGAAAACCTTCATGGTTTTGGTATGGTTCTGGTTTTACCTTTGCGGTCATGGGTACCCGACCATTTAATATATATATATATATATATATATATATATATATATATATATATATATATATATATATATATATATATATATATATATATATATATATATATATTATTTCAACAATATGAATAAAGAAATAGCAAAATTTTAAATATAGTATTAAATAATTTAGGGAGGGTATATTTGTATAATTTACTTTTTTTTCTTTTCTTTTTTTCTTCCTCTTTTCTGAGAGTTACTTAAACGTTATCGGATCTAAAGTTATTTTTTACCGTAATTTAAATGGTAAATGAGTACCCGTGGATATCCGGATATTCGTGGTAATGGTTGTGGTATTTTCATCAACTTTTTAAAAGGGTTTGGTACGGTCATGGTTTGAGCTATATTAAATGGTAATGGTTCTGGTATTGCACTTTTTCGAGGGTACTCGCTCCGCTGCCATCCCTATTCAAGCAAGGTGTACATCAAGCACTCAAAAGCTCTCAAGTCTCGAGCTCTTGCCACGACGAAGAACAACAACCGCGGAAGTTCTACATCTTCATCAAGGCACCATATACACAAGACGTAGAAATTCCCAAATCGATTTGTAGATATTCAAATCTACTTCCGCAAATCAAGGAAGGAATCAAGCTCTAAATTCAAGAACAAGCTTCGGCCCTTGGATTAAATTTAGGAGAAGAATCAGAGGAATCAACAAAGATTGCAACCCATTTCATTTTGATTAAAATATATTTATTTGTTCCTATTTTTTCTTGTCTTGTAATTTATTTTGCAGACATTTAATTTTGAGGTTAACAGTCCCTAACACATGCCACTTTTTTGCCATTTCCATTCCGCCGTTACTTCTTGCTGTTACATTGGACTTAAATCTGACATGAACTTGAAAATCTCAATATATGGTATTGACATGGATGATTAATCGATGTGGCCACTTACGTGCATGCTGTTGTTGATATGCTTCGTGAAACTAACTCATATATATTAACCAGGGCCGGTCCGACGTATTTTGGAAGCCTGGGGCCAGCATATAAATTGTAGCCTTAATAATATGGGGTTTCTGAGCAAAGTTATTATTATTTATTTTTATTTTTTACATATTGTGTCTACTGACATAATATAAGAAATATTGATTAATGTAAACTACATGATCAATAAAATATTGGAAATATTAATGTATATCCCAACATTTATTTTAAAGTAAGTGTTAGAGAAATATGCAATAATTTGATATAAATATAGATTTAAAATTATATATTTTTTAAACTAAGTTTTAAAAATTATAAATAGATTTTTTTTATAAATATATATATATATATATAAAGGACCCTTAGAAAATTGGGCCCTGGGCATCAGCCCTGCTTGTCCCACCCCAGTACCGACCTTGATATTAACTCAATTACTCATGCATTGGCACCCAAAATGACTCATCTCTCAACTTTGCTAGAGAGAACGAGCGACCATGCACATTTCCAAAAAACCCATTTCAACTTTGCAAACGAGTCACCACCATGCAAGAGACCCATTCCGACCTACTTAAGAGGAAATTCTAATAATTGACTGTGAACGATATAGTTGTCGGTTGCATAGCATTTATTTCGACTTGGCATGAAATTTCCATATTTGAACACAAAACATATAGTATATATATAATAACCTTTTGCAATATGTGCGCGTAAACACACTTTAGAATTAGTTAATAAATAAGACATAAAGCTACATCTATTTTTTTTAGTTCTTTCTAATCTGATATTTTGTTCTATTCAATATTATTAGAGACGATTAAAGATGCATCAATCAAATACAAGTTTGAATAAAATATATGGATTGATATTCCTTACACCATGACATTTTTTTTGGTTGTTTAAATGAGTTGAAGACATTATTTTTGATTTTTTTTTTCTTTTTTGTGATTAAATTCAAGTCCTTCATAAGAAGAAGTATGGGAGATGGTACTCGTAACCTAGACTTTTACCCTATTGATAAAGTTAGGTACGAACTCTTTGAGAATTGGTTGAAGACATTGATAACAGAATTGTAAATGGTCCAAATCCTCAATATTTGACAAAAGAAAGAATTCTTGTTGAGTAAATTAAAATATTATAAATTTCATTCAACAAACTCAAATATATTCAAAGAAACACATCATTCAAAGTACAAATTGCATTGCATCAGATGTGTGTGATGGAAAACAATTGAGTTTAGGGGATTATTGAGGCAATTTACGAGTTCAAAGATGTGTCATATGGAAAAAAACAAGCGATTTGGAAAAGAAAGGCTTATATTCTAATTAAGATGGAATCTGAAGTTGAAGAGGGGGGTTGACTCTTGCATATCATGTGTGAAGCACATGTTGTTTTCCGTCCAAACTAGCCAGCCAAATTGATGGAGGGACAAAAATAGCAGAAAAATTGCATATTTAGAAATGGATAATGTCACTCCAACTTGTTTAGGGACGAAAAGCGAATAAGTGGTAAAGTATGGAGACGAAAAGTGTAATTATCCCTAAAACTGCCGAAATTGAAAATTTTCTGAGAAAGCCATTTTCGATCCATTCCGTCCGATTTTCACCTCTACTTTGCGGTATTTAAAATTTTGAAACCCTAATACAATTCCAAATTTATCAATCGATATTTTTTTACCATTAACTGTGATTGACCACTTCTTTTAAAAAAACTTATTTTTAACAATTTATTTTCTCCTTCCAGCAATAATGATATATATATTGATCGGTCAGCACAACAACATTAAAAATAATTGATTATTTTCTCTGAAAATATTATTGTATGGACCGGTCGACGAATCAACATTTTAAAAAAGAAAAAAATACATTATTTTTCTACAATTTTTTGGTTGGTCAAGGCTCACGGCTATTGTATTAATATTGACCACAACATAATTACAACCAAGAATGCTAAAATTTTACATTTACAATTCGATTTGATTCATACATTAATCGATTCAAATCTTTAAACAAAATCTTAAAAATACACTAAAAATCTGACGCTTTATGATTCAACGAGTCAAAACTCAGTTGACTCAATAGAAGAGTGGTGATAATTATGGTTGTGGAAAAGTCTTCATTTGACCAAGTCAACATACAACTTGCACTGATTACAGTGACCCTAAAAGCAAGATAACTAATTAAAGCTGGAATAAAGAGTCAATTCTGAAGCGGGACATGTTAGCGACGTAACAAGTGAGTCGATCCAATGAGTTCACACCAACTCAGTCAAATTGATTATTGCCGGGAAATGAATTGTTTGTCAAATCGCCTTATTAAATATACCAACTCAAATTTAATTGCCCCATCATCGACTTGCTAACTAGTAACTACTAGAATTTATTTGCCAAACAAAAAATCTAAGTATTTATTACTTGGAAAATATGAAAATGAAATGTATGGCTGATTTTGCATTATTAAAATAATACGGCATTTTACTATGACTCGATTCTAACTAAAAAAAACCACCAAATGGCGATTAGGTCCATAGATCTAGACTTAAATGCATATAAGTTTAGACAAAAAACAGTTTCCTAAATAAATTCACCCCATGCAATCTCACTCCTCTACGTCCTAGTAAACCACCGGCTTATACTATGCCACACCAGATAAAATACACTGGGTAGATATTTACAAATCATATACACACACATACCCACATTGGTGTGTGTAAATCAACGGTAAAAAATCATCCGGCGTAACCTTCATTGGGTGTAGCATATAACTAACCGTAAACCCCCCAATAATGGGAGTAGCAGTTCATTGATTTCACAAAAAAAATTATTTTTATTACCAAAAAAATCCGATAACTCAATGAATTTAGCAAATGACACCCTACAAACTCGATACTTCGACGGACGGTTATGTGCTAAAACAAAATGCATTGTAGGAAATTTCTTGCTAATATTACTAAAATGAGAAGATTTCTAGTAATTCGATGTATCAAATTCAATTAACTCATGAAAAGTAATCCACAGCCCAAAACGTAAATTCTTACGAGCTACACTAATCAACGGCTGAAAAGACGAAGGGCAACAAACATTCAAATTTTCAGAACAATTGCGTTCCATTAGAATAGTAGAGCAAGTCTTGCCTTCTATTATTTGGCACATGTTTTCAAAGTGTTTGGCAGAAGCAGGAAACGAAGAAGAACACGACATCTTCTTTCGATTTCCCGATTAAGAAAAAAAGAAGCAATTTATTCTCGAATACTTATGTATCGAAAGATGGGATCAAACGCAAAGTTTGAAATCACCAAATCTTATGCACGGAAAACGAAACAACTTTCTATTGTTTCTTTGCATGTCTCGCACAGAAAGCTTTCATTCTTGAAAGGCCATCGTCTAGAGAAGATGGCTCAATTGCAAATGTTATTCGGAGCCAATTCTTTAGACCTACAGCGACACCTGTCAATGGTAAATTCATCTTTTTCGTTAAAATCTAATTGAATGCATCATTGAATCGGAACTTGTGTGTGTGTGTGTGTGTGTGTGTGTGTGTGTGTGTGTGTGTGTGTGTGTGTGTGTGTGTGTGTGTGTGTGTGTGTGTGTCTATATATATAGACACACACACACTAGAACCTCGATACTTTAATAACCTCGCTTAAATAATAATTTTTCCCAATCCCGACTCGATATAAACGTACTAAATTATTAGTTCGATAATTTAATATTTCGTTAAATTAATAGAATTTTAATGGTCCCGACTGTATTAATTTATAGAGGTTTAACTGTATATATACATATAACCACTAAATTATTTACCTGGGAGTACTATCACGGATTCCTCTTTAGCTAGCTTGCAGCAGAAGTCCGTATCATCCATAAAGCCTTCGAGGAGGGAAAGATTAAGTTTTACCTGCGATGCAAAAACTCGTTGCAGATCAGTTAAAGGATTATATGTTAGTTTAGTAAAAGAAATTGTAAATGTTCGGCTGTTTTTGTTTTTTACCATGACAAACATGGATCCTTCGGGTTTGCTTGGACAAGTAATGCAGGGAATTTCCTTGATTCGATCGTAGCATATCTCTGCAGATTCTTTAAGTGTACTTACAATTTTCGTAAAGAAATCAGCCGGGGTGTTTTCAAGAATCTCCGGAACTGCCCCCTGTTCGTGTCAAAGCAAAAAAAAAAAAAACTTTCAAAATCATTACGAGAAGACAAGAATTTAGAACGTATAAGCAAATATGATATAAATATATCATTTCAGTATATATAATGATTGGGTTGTTCAAATATTAGTTTAAGCCATATCTTCAAATCGAACACTAACATTTTCATGATGCTAAAAGGGAAACGATAGCCAATTTAAACGAGCAAAAAAAATAAACAATTAAAAAACAAAGGAATCAGTTGCAGTAAAGATGGCAATTAGAAAGAAAAACACGAGTCTGAAACAAAAGAGACCTGCATAAAGGTCGCTGGGTCGGACGTAATATTCAGAAATCCCTTGATGCTATCAACAATCTGCATATATGGAAATATTCAGCACAATTGGCAAAATTACAAAATAGAAAACTAGGCTTCGATTATTTCGAGTTATTTTCCAATAATTTATTTTCCAAGCAGAAAGAAGTGCGAGATGAGAAAATACCCCTTGCTTCATCAAGATTCCGTTAGGATCATGTGTGACAAGCCAGCCAAGCCTCCAACCAGGAACAATCCATCTCTTTGATATCGATCCAACTGTAATTATCGGAACAATTGACCCAAATACCCCCATTGGAACAAACGGGCTTTCTCCAAACGTAAGGTGATCATACACTTCATCAGCAATCACCAAGATTCCAAGCTTTCTCGCAGTCTCCGCAACCTATTAAATCATTTAAAAGTTATTCCAATAAATAAATAGATCAAATTAAATCCATATTTCAACTCAAATTCAATGAATTCGGTACCTTTTTCAAGTGATCATACTTGAAAACATTCCCACAAGGATTCCCTGGATTTATTACAACCATAGCAACGGTGTTTTCGTCAGACAAAGCTTCAACTGCAGCAAGATCAACTTCCCAGTTATTTTCCGGGAGAAGATCGAAATGCCGCACTTCGAGATCGGAAAACCCAGCTCTGGCTTCGTAGTAAGGGAAGCCAGGTCTCGGAAGTAATATGTTTGCACCGGGGCGAGCGAGGACTGTCACAATGGCTTCTAATGCTTGTGTACATCCAATTGTCAGAAAAACATCATCGGGCGATAGCTTGTAAGGAAGGTCTTTCGAAAGGTGTTCTGCCACTGCCCTGCTCACACAAATTAGTTTCACATAAATCATTTGGAACGGTATGCAAATTGTGTTTGTTAAGCTTTTCAATACATTTTCATAATTAAGATTTGGAAATCGTCAAAACTTGTGCACATACTTGATTTGGCTGCTACATCAAAAATTCTCTCCATTAAGGCCTCGTTTGGTTATGGAGATTAGTCATGATTAACTAAATAATAGGAATTTGTTTGATGTTTGGTATTCACAATAACTTGCCGGGTCGACCCGCAGATATTATGTTATCATGACTTATCTTGCCTTCTATGCATGTTTTTTATTGGATTATCGAAGGTTCAATAATATAATTGAATTTCGTTAGATTATTTAATCCTATCTCGGCAACCAAACGAGGCCTCGTTTGGTTGCCGAGATAAGATTAAATAATCTAATGAAACTGTATTGTTTTATTGAACTTTCGATGATCCAATAAAAAATATGCATAGAAGGCGTGATAAGCCATGATAACATAATATTTACGGGTCGACCCGGCAAGTTATTTTGGATACCAAGCATTAAACAAAGTCCTATTATTTAGTTCATCATGACTAATCTCCATAACCAAACGAGGCCCAAGTACACAAAATTATATCACTTCAAATTATTCTTCTAAAATACCCTAAAATCAATCCCCTCTTTTCCCAAAAGTGAGCAATAAAACAGTGTACTTTTGCGCATATATCTCGTAACGATGTTCAGAAGAGGGGAGAAAAGATCCTATTCAATACAATGCACGCATGAAACACGAATCCATGGAAACTGGTAAACCAATCGACAGCTCACAACTCACGGCGGAGCTATTACTAATTCGAAAATACCTGCGAGCGGGAGGAATACCAACGGTGGAGGAGTAGCCGTTGAACTTGGCGGAGCGCAAGGCGGAGCAGATAGCGTCCTCGGCCAAGGGGGTGGTGCGGAAGGAAGGGAAGGCGGAAGGGTCGCCGTGACCCAGCGGAATAACCGGCCTAGCTTCATCGGGGTTTAGATTCTCCATTAACATGTTCAGCACACCTCTGACAGTGATTGCCGACGCCTGCGTCAGCTTTTCATTTCCAATGAAGCGCCAATTTTTCAGCGCCGACCCACCGTTCTCCATTGATGAATTTCTTCGTCCGCCTCTCTCACTGGTTAATCGTTCCTTTTGTAGAGATTCTGAGAGGTGGTTGGTGGGTGGGGGAAAAATGGTGAAGAAGGTGACAAAAATAGGAAGCACAAATTGTAGTGGGCTTTTTTGATTGACAATTTTTGGGGAAATAGGTGATTTGGGGCTTTACGTCTTCTTTTTTTATTGGTAATTTTTAGAAATATCTATTAGGGTGGAAAAATCGGAATTGAATTTTCGAATTTCTTGGAATAGACAATATTTATCTTTATATAAAGGGTAAACTACAGATAAATCCCTAATCCAAAACTCAAAACACACATCAGTCCCTAGGTAGTTTTCCTAAGCAAATCAGTCCCCACTTATGCGCCTAACATGCAGATCAGTCCCTAACAAAATGTGCAAATACTAAAATACCCTTTACTTTATACTAATTTTACATAACTTCTTTTCAACTTCCAACGCGCCGTTTGTGTTACACGCTCTTTGCCGTTCAGTTTATACTCATTTTCAGACAAAGAAGAAACAGAGAAGAAACGAAGAACAAAGAAACAACAAAGAAGGAAGAAACAACGAAGCACGAAGAATCAACAAAACGCAGAAAAATAATAAAGCGAAAGGAAAAATAAAAATAAACAAACCCATTTCTAGACAATGGTGAAGCAGGGTAAACAACAAGGTTTGATTTTTTATTTTTTTTTCATTTTCTTGGAAACAAACTCATTTGGGTGTTGCTTAAGCTTGCAAAAAGGTTTATTTGTTGTAGAATTGCATGATTTTGAACATATCAACTCATGGGTATTATGCCTCGACTTTATTTGGTTTCCCCTAATCATTAAATCGGTTTCAATATCTGTTGTTCTGTTGTTTGGGTTTGCAAAGATCATTTATTTGTTGTCGAATTTCATGATTTTGTAACAGTTTTCTCATGGGTATTATTCTTCGGTGACATTAGCATGTCCCCAAAGCATTTTGAGTCCTAATAAGGGTTTCATATAGGATATGGGAAAGAGGCTTATTGTATTTTTCGTACTGGTTGTATAGTATGCGTCATGCGCAGTAATGGTATTAATAGTGCGTTTAGATGGTATTGACACAGGGTACTCGAAGTACTGTCCCGAAAGCATTTAGTCCTAACAAGGGTATATGTCATATGTAATAATTGTATTCCTCTTGACTTCGGACGGTATTAACACAGGGTACTGGAAGTAGGGGTGGGCATTCGGGTCGGGTTATTCGGGTATGACCCGACCCGTCAGGTATTACCCGACCGGATCGGGTAATTTTTGAGTTAACCGGGTTTTTTCCGGGTTCGGGTACCCGGTACTCCCAAACCGGGTCGGGTCCGGGTATTAGTAATTCTAGCCGGGTACCCGATCGGGTACCCGGTTAAAAAAAAAAAAAAAATTATATATTTAATAATTATATATAACCCAGAAATCCTCCATTAACGGACGGACCTTCTGGTAGAAAAGCCAACGCTTTTAGGTGGTCGTCGAAACCCATTACGAAGAGCGCCGCGCCACCCCTAAAGACACAGCTCCCAGAATCACCATTCTTGAATGTTCTGTTTTCGAGGTTGTAGTAAGCGACGGCGGCGGCGGCGATTCTCCGCCTAAAAATCTGATCTTGGGAAGTGGGTTGTGGGTTTTAGGTTGGGGGATCTTTCTACATGATGGGTTGTGGGATTGGCGTGGTTGAAGTGAAGATGAACCCTCAGCGTGTTCATCGTCTTCGTTGGGAGATTATTGAATCTCTGTATTTTAATTTAGATGAGTGGTGGTGAAGGTAATGAGAATTTTGATTTTCTTGCCTTTATCTACAGAGGAAATAAATAAAAAATACAAAAACATAAAAAAAAAATTAAGAAAAAAAAAGAAGAGAAAAATAGCAAAACCCGAACCCGACCCGAACCCGACCCGAAATAACCGGGTACCCGGTTGCCGGATACCCGGTTATTTCGGGTCGGGTTCGGGTAATATTTTTTTTGCAAAAAACCCGAATAACCCGACCCGAATAACCCGACCCGACCTGAATGCCCACCCCTAACTGGAAGTATAATCTTTGATGGTTCTGTAGTATGTGTCATATGCCACAATAGTATTGCTAGTGCCTTTGAATGGCATTGCTAGTGACTTTGGATGGTATTGACACATGGTACTGGAAGTATAAGTTTGATGGTTCTGTAGTATGTGTCATATGCCACAATAGTATTACTAGTGCCTTTCAATGGCATTGCTAGTGACTTTGGATGGTATTGGCACATGGTACTGGATGTATAAGTTTGATGGTTCTGTAGTATGTGTCATATGCCACAATAGTATTACTAGTGCCTTTGAATGGCATTGCTAGTGACTTGGATAGTATTGACACATGGTACTGGAAGTATAATGTTTGATGGTCCTGTAGTATGTGTCATATGCCACAATAGTATTGCTAGTGCCGTTGAATGGTATTGCTAGTGCATTCGAATATTATCGACAAAGGGTACTGGAAGTATAATGTTTGATTGTAATGTAGTATGTGTCATATGCCACAATGGTATTGCTAGTGCCGTTGAATGGTATTGCTAGTGCATTCGAATAGTATCGACAAAGGGTACTGGAAGTATAATGTTTGATTGTAATGTAGTATGTGTCATATGCAACAATGGTATTGCTAATGCATTTGGATGGTATTGAACGAAATTACTGGAAGTACTAGTAGTGGAACTTGATAGTACGTTGTATTTGTTATAATTGTAGTTTTATGTGTATGTAATTGCAGGAATTGATGTAAAAGAAGATTGCAGCAAGCTATCAATAGGCTGCAGGTGCTCACCGATCGCTTTTCAAACAACTATGGAAGGTGTGAAAAAAGTGATGAAGAAACAACATTATGAAGTACTGAAGAAAAATCCCTTCTATCTCTACATGGACATGCCTAAACTAAACCAAAGCTTCCATAGGGTTGCGTCTCTCATGCAAGCGTACAATGTAAAAGATCGGGCCTTCTGGTTTGGGGGAAATACTATACGCTTGGAAGTGTTTTGGGGTTTTTGTGTTTTTTTGTAATTAATGAACATATGAATGTGTTTTTGTGCTATAAACAATCTGTCCTTTTGTTGTAGAGCTAATAATACTATTGATGATTAGCTTTCTTCGTACCTTTCCATTGTATCCATTGTACTATATGTTTCGATGAAATGTACTTACCTTTTGAACACATGGTACTTTATTTTGCGATTAATTAGTTTGTATAAAGAATATAAGCGTACCATAAAAATGAGTAACAAATACTTTCTAGTCTATTCGAAGATACCTTGTCAACACTAGACTTGTACTTACTTGATGAACAAAGCGTACTTCACATGTGTATTCACGAAAAACTTACCATAAACTGAAGAATTGTGTCTATTCATTCTTAATAGTCTTAAAATGAAGAGTTGTGTCTTAAAATGCGATCATATGGATGCATTGGCCCCACAATAATATATAGAGTGTAACAATACTATATGAATGGCAAACATATACTTTATCAGTGAACAAAGCGTACTATAGTCACGAATCACTTGTACTTCACATGTGTATTCATTGTACTTACTTGATGAACAAAGCGTACCATATTTTTTGATGAATTGAATTGTACCAATTTCATTGACGCTTTAATGATTAATAAGTACGGGAGATGCATAAATTATGTTTTAGATGATTATTTTAAGGTAGGTGAGCATTATTGTTGCGTTTGGAATACAAGATCCCATAAATATGTTGAATTTCATACATGATACTCATATACTATACAATATATTCATACAAGTCTACAATGCTCAAGTGTAAAACTAATATTTTCCTCAATTCTTACCATAATCGATATTGATCGACTCCCACATTGTCTGCATTCATTCTTAATAGTCTTAAAATGAAGAGTTGTGTCTTAAAATGCGATCATATGGATGCATTGGCCCCACAATAATATATAGAGTGTAACAATACTATATGAATGACAAACATATACTTTATCAGTGAACAAAGCGTACTATAATCACTTGTACTTCACATGTGTATTCATTGTACTTACTTGATGAACAAAGCGTACCATATTTTTTCATGAATTGAATTGTACCAATTTCATTGACGCTTTAATGATCAATAAGTACGGGAGATGCATAAATTATGTTTTAGATGATTATTTTAAGGTACGTGAGCATTATTGTTGCGTTTGGAATACAAGATCCCATAAATATGTTGAATTTCATACATGATACTCATATACTATACAATATATTCATACAAGTCTACAATGCTCAAGTGTAAAACTAATATTTTCCTCAATTCTTACCATAATCGATATTGGTCGACTCCCACATTGTCTCCATTCATTCTTAATAGTCTTAAAATGAAGAGTTGTGTCTTAAAATGCGATCATATGGATGCATTGTCCCCACAATAATATATAGAGTGTAACAATACTATATGAATGGCAAACATATACTTTATCAGTGAACAAAGCGTACTATAGTCACGAATCACTTGTACTTCACATGTGTATTCATTGTACTTACTTGATGAACAAAGCGTACCATATTTTTTCATGAATTGAATTGTACCAATTTCATTGACGCTTTAATGATCAATAAGTACGGGAGATGCATAAATTATGTTTTAGATGATTATTTTAAGGTAGGTGAGCATTATTGTTGCGTTTGGAATACAAGATCCCATAAATATGTTGAATTTCATACATGATACTCATATACTATACAATATATTCATACAAGTCTACAATGCTCAAGTGTAAAACTAATATTTTCCTCAATTCTTACCATAATCGATATTGATCGACTCCCACATTGTCTCCATTCATTCTTAATAGTCTTAAAATGAAGAGTTGTGTCTTAAAATGCGATCATATGGATGCATTGGCCCCACAATAATATATAGAGTGTAACAATACTATATGAATGACAAACATATACTTTATCAGTGAACAAAGCGTACTGTAATCACTTGTACTTCACATGTGTATTCATTGTACTTACTTGATGAACAAAGCGTACTATATTGACGAATAACCCAAACTTTACCAGCTTATACATTGTACTTATTTGGTGAATAAAGCGTACTATATTCACTAATAACCCAAACTTTACCAGCTTATACATTGTTCTTATTTGGTGAATAAAGCGTACTATATTCACGAATAACCCGAACTTTACCAGCTTATACATTGTACTTATTTGATGAACAAAGCGTACTATATTCACGAATAAACCGAACTTTACCAGCTTATACATTGTACTTATTTGGTGAACAAAGCGTACTATATTCACGAATGACCCTAACTGTACCAGCTTATACATTGTACTCTTATGTTCACTAATTAAACAACAGTACATAGGTTTTACATTGCATGTAGACTGCAAATATTACTAGATTTCAACACTATCAAACTATGAACTACTCCACCTTCAGAATTGCAATTATTCACTTCACTTTCTTGATGGACTTGGTTCATCGACGCACTTGTAGCTTCATTTTCTTCACGATTTGAGTTGGAAAAAGTTTGCCCAACTTCAAATGGTTCACACCAATGGGAGTAGCCATGGTGTGGGCAACAGTAAAATAACCTTCCGGGATTCGAAATAGTTTCTGAAACCATGATCATTGTTTTCTTTCCACAATCAAGACGCTTGCATTTCCCTTTTTTGTATTTTAACCCACTCATTTGAGTGGTGCTACTCGAAGACTAGCATCACCACAAATGTGCTCAAGATTGCATTTGCGAATGCTAAATAACTTATCTGACTTGTACAATGATGCATAAACCCTCCATTTGCAGTTTTCGTCAATGCATACTGCTATGATCTTTTGTTGATCATTTTTCATGTACTTAAATGATCGATTATTAGCAATAGAATAGTTTTTCAGCATATGCCTAAAATCATCAGGATCTTTAAAAAACTGATTCTCCCCACGATGCAATGTCTCCATGCATCAATTGAATTTCCAAGCGGATTACCCTCGATTTCCATCGATTGATCGCCGCTTTTGGTTTAAAAAAAATTTAAAAAAATGGATTACAATAGAGTGGAATCCAAATAACAATGTACATGAAAATATCATAACAATGCACTGGTTCCATACTATCTTCTCCATTATATAATACTAAGTTTTCCCACAAATAGTACCAAGTTTACCTATCACCCATACTATCCGAATAATGGTTACGTACTGTCTTCCCCATTATATGATATTATGTTTTCCCACCAACAGTACCAAATTTACCTATCACCCATACTATTCAGATGAAGGTTACGTACTATCTTCCCCATTATATGATACTATGTTTTCCCACCAACAATACCAAATTTACCTATCACGCATACTATACGAATAACGATTACGTACTGTAAGTACCATACATCCATACCATATTTATATTAGCATGATACTATTACGTGCCATATTTTATACTATGTATCACAATAATTAACAACCATAAAGAAATGCATTTCAGCAGTACAGAAAAAGATGGAGACCTACCAGCCATCGATGGGAACCCTCTTTCCACGCGAAAAAAAAGAAACCAGAGGAAAGAAAGAGAGAAGAAAGAGAGCAGATAAAAAAGAAGAAAGAGAAGAAAGAAAGAGGAGATGAAGAGAGAGAAAATGAAGAGAGAGAAAAGGAGGAGAGAGAAAAGGGTGAGAGTGAAAAAAAAGAGAGAGAATATAATAAAATATATTAAATTCACATTAGGGACTGATCTGCATGTCAGACACGTGAATAGGGACTGATTTGCTTGGAGAAACTACCTAGGGACTGATTTGTGTTTTAAATTTTGGATTAGAAATTTATTTGTAGTTTCCCCTTATATAAAAAAAGGGTTTTGTACCGAAAGTCGAAAGCTCAAGGGGGCTTTTGCTTTTCCGGATCGGACAAAATGTGATAGGATTACTCCGTGGTGCTGATTGGTTGTTTTATTGTTTTATATCACATTAGGTATTGTATATTAGCTCAGTCGGATTGTGGTGAGTTCATAATCAGTACCATGATAGCTATTACAGACAAATGTGGATACATTGTGAAGTTACCTATTTGCCCTACAAATATACTTTAAAAAAAAAAAGGATATATTCCATGCATACACATTTCTACGCCTTTTATTCCGTCTTCTTTCTACCTCAATTTTGCGTAAACGAAAGTTGTCCTAAATTTCCAAACAACCAAATATTTTATTCTCTGTTTGTATCTCTCTTTCTTTGCCAACAATTTGTGTCTTGGTTTCATCTCGCTATGAGCACCAGCGGCTCGACAGTCCTCCGATTTGAGAAGATCCAAAAACCGACTCAGCCGCCACAACCTTCCTCTTCGATTAACACCGAGTGAGTTGCACCAACAATTAAGAGCACAAGATTGAAAATGGAAGATTTCAGAGAAGAAATCGAAGTGTTACCTGCTTGCGACCAAGCAAGAAACGAAGACTATGGCTGAAAATAATTTGGGGATAATGGGAAGGAATTTATACGAGGCTAATTTGTAATTCGAACATGTTGAAAGAGGACAATTTTCAATTGCATCCAGCAATTTGTCCAAGATTACAGAACTTGGGGTGGAGGGGTGTGGTTACACAATCTTGGAATTCCAGGAGAAGGCCAGATTAAATTGCGGGCCACTAATCAGTCTCGGGCCAGTATAATTAAAACCTAACCTCAGTTTCGACGGGATTAATTAGTCAGTCCTGGCTTTTCATTGAAAGCAAAAGAGCCCTAATGCCATTTGGTGGAATTTCGGTAGTCTATGGGTATTTTCGGTAAAGCATAATTATATCTTATTTTGGGGCTATTATTGAGAATTCAATCTAATATTTTTTTTAATACGGATGGGTCCAAACATTTTTCCCTAATTAGTGTTAGATCCAGTTCATTCGTTATTCTAAATTTACCATCTCTACTGTTCACTACACATTACCCTATATTTTGGTTCCTTTTGCATTATTTTATATATAATTTCAATTTTTGTTTATTTATTTATTTTAAATATAATAATAATAACTTTGAATTTTTTTTTTTAAATTAGGATTTTTTAATCCTCAATTAAAACAACTATATTCAATAAAACAACTATTAATTGTTATTAGAAACAATTGTTATTAAAAATAACTTGATGATGTATAGATCACCTTGGTAGATTTGACGGGAACACTGGATAAGATTCTTGCACCCGAACATATGATCCAATCTCGCAGAAAGGAATGTTTGACTATCAAATCTGTAAAACCAAAGCACGTGAACTAAGTCAGAGATCGATCCGGCGGAAACCCCTATGCCGCTCAAGTTAGATGCTAGCTCAGGAGATAGGGTAGAAAGCACTAGATCAATTGGACTCGAGGTATTTGTTAGAACGTAACTGTTTCATGAGTTTGAGGTGTTATTTATACTTAATTAATAGTAAAACTCCTAACTAGAGTGCTAATCTAGTTTCTCTTAGATTAGGATTCTAAATAGCTAGGTGTTTTATTAATATGATTATATGTAGTGGGCCTATAGAGGCCCAGGTAGGTGAATGGGATCGAGTCATTTATCCGACGGGCTTTGAACCCACTATTTCGACCCACATGGTTGTATATGCAAATGACCCAATCTGGCCCATTTAGATGCATCACAACTAGTTTTTAAAACAATTATACGTCAACTTGACTGTTTATCAAATCAACCATTATTAACTAGGGGTCTTAAGATATAGATCCCTGGTGACAAAACTTATTTGAACTAAATGACAAGTCTAACTAAACATTTGTTTCACATCATTTATAAAATTCATTCCAAAAATGCCCCTCCAGTCACAAATTCGAAATATTCATTAAGTAAATTCCAAACTGCATTTACCATTTTACTTATTATACATTTAATTTTTTCATATTTCCATCTAATATTTTTTTTCTTGAAATATCCGTTTGTCTTCCTTTTTTTCTTTATTCATTTTAGTATTTTATACACTATTATAAAAGAAAAATTATTTTTCCTTTTTTTTTCTACATAATATTGAGAATTACAAAAAAAAAAAAAAAAAAAAAAAAGACATGCTATTCTTTTTTTTTTTTCAATTTACATATTTTTCAATTTTTCTGTAGTAGACTATATATTACGACGTACTGTAGTATACTATAGTGTAATGGTGTACTATGATATACTACGATGTAGTATAGTATACTACGGTGTACTGTGCTTTACTACCAAACCCTAGCAACCCACGCTCGCAGCCGCCGCGACTGTAGTCACCTACCTACTTTGGGAAAACCTAGATCTGGTATTTTAACAACCCAAATCAAGCAAAAATCTTTCAAAACACAAGGAAAATAGATCCAATTAAGTAGTCAAAATATATTTTCCATAACATCTCAATCATAATCATAGCCCCCACAACACCTTCCACCCGCCGCCGCCGCCTCCACCAAACTCTCTCGATCCACCGCCGAAATTTGCATATCTGTTGTTCTCCGCCACCATAGCCCACCGACCATAGCCACCGCCCATAGCCGCCGTCACCAGCCCAACCATTACTGAGCGGCGAGAGAGATGTGGAGATAGAGATTGAGAGAGGGAAAGAACGAGAGAGAAGCAAAGAAAAAAGAAAATAAGATAAATAGATCTGATGAGTTGGAGAAACGTGAATACATATATTATATTTAGGGTATAAGGGCAAACTACGGATTAAAAAAATTAAAGAATGTGGCTCATATATTATTTAAAAGTAGAGATTTAATTAAAAGATTAAATTTAATATTGTCATTTAATTCAAATTAAATTTGATTTGAGGAGCTCTTAGCATATTACCCCGATTAACTATATTATTCTCATAATATAAAATTAACTAGTTATTTAATTAACACATCTCCAACCTCTTCCATTTATAAAAAAATCAACTAATTATTAAATCACCTATTTGTTAAATCAATTATATTTCAATAAAATAACTATTTTTAAAACCAACTATTATTTTAACAACTAGTTATTAAAAACACAATTCCAATAGCACAACTCAAAAACAAGAAAAAATAAAATCAAAGATGCTATTAACTCGTGAAAATCAAAATCAAAATATATATCGACAACATTAAAATCAAACGTCTTTGAAACTCACCATGATTACAAACAAAAAAAAATTAAAATTAAAACTTCAGTCTCAAACAAAGATCCTCCAAAAATCAAAGTTGAAGGCAATAATGGAAAGCGACGGCTGTAAGGGCGGTTGATAACCGATAGACCCAATATTATATTCATCATATTTGAGCCAACTTCATCCTCAGAACTCTGGAGAAGCGTCAATGGGACGGAGATGACAACGTGACGACGGAGATAGCGGCGTCAGGGCGGAGATGGTGGCGTCATGCGGTGGTGGTGGAATGGGCAGATTGCAACAGTCTGTGTACAAGAGAGAAATAACATAAAATAGAGAGAATGGAAAGAACGATCGATGAGAACAGTGGCAGCTAGTGGAGAGAAAAATGAGAGGAAGAAGAGAAATAGGGTTTCGTGATTTGATATGATAATTAAGAGTAAAATTTGAGGACGAAAAAAATATTTTCCCAAAATTATAATTCGACAAAAGTTTATACGAAGCAATCATAATTTTTGAGAAAAGTGGATAGTAGGAAGTGGATTGTTAAGGAAACGTAGTCTTTTGAAACCCGGATCGGTCCCGCCGGTTAAACTAAGTTAAACCATGAACAGTTCCTTGCTCGATCAGGTTTGGCCAGTTGAGCCGTAAAATTGGAGCCCGACTAAACATCGGGTTTTTTTTGCCCAAAATGGTCGGTTTATTTATTTAAAATAGAAAACATATTATTTTAGATTATAATTCTATAAAATTGAAGTAATTGAGTTGTGATATATGTGTGTTTATATGTTGTGTGTACAAAAGAAAAGTAAGTCTGATTTACGTTTTAATTAGAGGAGAGTAATAAGATAATGTGTATAAAAGAAAGTAGCCTCTATTTGAAAAATAAATAAATATATTATATAAATGATCATAAAATATAATATAAAATAAAATAAAATAAACCAGGTAGAATCCCGTTTGAACCGATATAACTATGACCCAACAGTTTGTCTAATACAATCTCCGGTCCAATTTTTAAAATATCGACAATGATGATGAAGAATTGTGGGCCGAAACAGAGCAAGACATTGTTTTGATGCTAGCTTATAATTAAATTTGTTGTGGTAGAGTTATAATAATACTTAGGACAAATCACGGTCACCCCTGAGTTATGAACAAATTACAAAAAAACTCCTCTTGTGTTGGGTAAGTACAGCACCCCCAATATTTTAACATAAAAATTTATGTAATTCGGTTATTGATGATGCTAGAATTAGATCACCTTAGATGGTTGAAGTAGAAAGAGCTCGGAGAACAAAGTAGGTCACATGCTCACGAGCTAGATGGTCTTGAAACACTCAAATTAGTTTAACAATCCTGCGAACATAAAACACGTAATCTAAACCGGGGTTTGATCCGGCGGAAACCCCTCCGACGCTCAAGTCAGACGTGCGGATAACCGATAATAGCCGAGATAATTTGAGTATAAGAAGTGATTGAATAATAAAGCGTACATTAATTAAATGAATTTAACTTCTATTTATACTTTATTGATTGGGTCAAGATCAATTTATCGAGTCCAACCTTATTTGGATGTGATTGGGCCTCCGTAAAAATAGCTATTAAACTGGGCCTGTGGCCCAGTAAATATGGGTCTATTGGGCTGGGCCAATAGGCATATCAGTTATTTACCGAATCAAGTGGTATATTTAGTTTGGTAAATGGTATGAAATGTTGGCGTACCAAAACTTTGGTTCGATTTTATCGAATTAACATCCATAAATCTACCTCTTGAGGGGTCCTTTCTTAAGATAATATATAGTTGAAGAGAGTGTTTGTAATTATGTAAATATGAGAAAGTTTTCATAATTTGATCATAATTCAGAGTGGTTATAATTTGCCTTAATATTTATAATCGAAACAAAGCTGTGTGTATTGGGCGGTGGAGTAAATTGCAAATGTATGATGGGTGCCGTCTTTCGTCTAATTCAATTCAGTGTGGGGTCCTCTTTGGTCTAATTACGCCGTCTGTTTAATAACTCTCAAATACATGTTATACCAGATATACCCTTTTTCACTATTTTATAAATTTTAATCTTTCGAAATAATAATTAGGGTAAATTACACACACTTTTCAGGTATGATAAAATAATTTTAAGGTTCATGTGGTATTGGTACTACACTTACCCCCTAAAACATAGTTAGAAAACTCTAATGAGATAATGCATTAGATACGTTGTTCCAATAGAGTTCTAATGAACTGTTACTTTTAGTAAGTGGTGGAGACAACATAGAGTTAAGGGGTGACATGGCTCCCCCAACATTTTTTAAATCATCAATAGCGCTATGTTGTCTCTACCACTTCCTGAAACTAATAGTTCGTTATAAACGTATGGAAATAATGTATCTAATGCATTACCCCATTAGAGTTTCTAACTATGTTTCAGAGGGGTGAGTTTAATTAGCGATACCACAAGGACCTTAAAGTTATTTATCTTACCTGAGGGGTATGGGTATAATTTACCCTAATAAAAAAAAGAATTTATAACTTATACTCATTTATTTGTTTTAGTTTTTGCTCCTTTCTTGGTTTATGATTACTTGTATTAAACCTTCTAATCATATTTTTCATCTAACTAGTATTTATTTTAAAGATGCATACATTATAAAGTATCATAAAAATTGGAGTGAAACTATTTTGTTACTCAATATTGGTTCTAAAATTTATTCTAAAATCTTTACAATGATATTACCATTTAAATTTTATTATACATCATTACTTTTATTTATATTTTAGTGCTATAAATTTATGATGGCGTATTATTTTGATTAAAAAAATCTAATAATAAAACTAATAAAGAAGTATCTAATAAATTATATCATAAAAAGATGAAATGCCCACATTTAAAATCAATTAGATGAAAAATTAAAATAAATTTATATATTTAAGTTTAAGATAAAAAAGTAATTACACTTTTCATTGTCTTTTTTTGTTATACTTTACTTTTATGAGAAATATATTTTTCTCTATAAAATCGGACGGAAATAAAGAAATAGAATTAAATAATAATAATAAAATTAGTATGTGAAATAATAGAACTTGAAGAAAATTAATATTGAAAATAAAGAGGGAGAAAATTCGCTTGAAGAAAGGTATTGGTACTACACATCATTTAGGATTTACTCTTATATGGTATGAAAACTATTATGGGGCTGTCTACGGTCCGAGAGGGTCTGTACTACTCGGACCGTACGAAACCAATAAGAATGTGCCACGTAGGATTAGTACGTACCCAGTAAAAAAAAGTACGAACCCTGAATTACAGATGAAATTACATAAAAACCCTTTTTATATAAAATAAAAAATATAATTAGAAAATCAATAATTTAAAAGCTTATTACAATCTAATTATTACGATCTTATTATTCTCATTAAACCCTAATCTCTTCAATCCTTTTTTTTTTGTTTTCTTTGTTTATTCATCGTCTAAAAAAAGAGAAAAAAACAAATCTCGTCGCCATCATCATCAATAAAAATAAAAATCATCTTCATCAATCGTTCTTTTCCTGCGGGGATATAGTCGAGGTATAATCTTTCTTCTCTTCTCTACGAATTAAGGAAAACAAGAAAGTTAAGGTGTAGGGTTTTAATTTTTGTGTGTATTCTAATTCATGAATTGGACAAATCCATATATAATTGTGTTTCATAGAGTTATTGTGGACAGGAAAACAAATTTGACAATGTTTCTGGGGTTATCAAAGATTTAGACGGTTGTTTTATCGGTTTATCAATTAATTTCTTCAATTAATTTACTTAGAACTACGTGTTTGATTGATTTTTCTTAACAATCTATTTGGAGTTGGGCTTATTGAAGGATTGCGTGTTAAAGATTAACTACAGTTCACACCATACTCGGTGTTCTAGTTTGTCGGTTTTTGTCAGTATGAGAGGTCGACAATTGAGATTCCATTCCATGAATTGTACAGAAAACCAGAATGGTACAATTGTGGCTGTTAAAATGCTCCTAAATAACTTGTAAGCTAACTACCTTAACGATGATAATTAAATTGAGTTATTTTTCATTATTGTAACTCTGTTTTTATTTATGTTTTTTCGAAAATAAAAATAAAAATTGATGGTATCTATAAGAGTGTAGGATTAACATATTTATGTTGCTTTTTTTTTTCGATTTTAATTTGTTGGTTCGAAGATGTTTTATTTTGAGTAAAGTAATATGATTCGTGTGCAGATAATACAAATTTGGCTATAGAAATCAATGATTCCGACAATGAAGACGAGGTTTCGCCAATTAACGAAAATATTAATATTGATGAAAAAAATCCGAAATGGAGGAGCAAAACATGGACGTGTGGGGCCCACATGCTCGATGCCTTTGAAGAAGACGAAGAGCTTTGTATGAATGCCGTTTGTGCGCTTTACCGACACCAAGTATATATATACACGAGAATCACTTTGCCATTTCGTGATGATGGGGTAGTTACTTCTGCTTTCGTATTTGTATTTTATTTATTTATTTGGTCGTCTTATAAATATAATGACCGAAAATGATGTTAGTGATTTTTTTTTAATTTTTTTTTAATATATTAGGGGACGTGATTTGGCGAAGTGTTTGATCGATGGGGATCCGGAGCTTCGATTAAAGAAACCCGTTTCTGAAATTAAACGGCAATTTCCCAATGCTATTAATGAATGCCGAATTCTTGCAAGGAGCTACTATGAGAAACTTTATATGCTGTATTGCAGTGGAAAAGATCGGTTTTTTCGACCAATGTAATCTGTCGATCGATCCTGTGAACGAGTTTATGTTTGTATATAGTTTTGAACTCAAATCCGATTCTTGATTTTAGTTTATGATTGTATATGAATCACATGATCATGTTCATCTTTATGCTTTTGAAAGAAATCAATCCCAAAATTTTACTTTCATTTCGAAAATATACAAACTGAAAAAAAAATAATAAATTAAAAAATTAAAAAGGAATATACTCAAAATATGAACAAATCATGGCTTTTCTAACACTCCCCCTAAACCGGATTAAACTGCATTGCCTTTTTTCTTTCTTTCTTCCTTAAAACATATTACATTTGTGTAGTTCAGACAAAAAAAAAACTATGCTACATGAGACGAAACACGATCTAGATGAGGTCTTTGTGGGCCCACAGTCACGTCCGGAAGTGAGGTCTGTCTACCGAGTCTCGAGCACCGCCCGAACGGGTCCAGTGGCGACGAAGAAGAATTATTCTCCATCGACGAATGACAGGCCGACACTTGTCTCGGCGAAGGAGAAGCGCACGTGGCGAAAGTTCGGGAAGGCGAAGAAGCTGGCGAAGAAACGGGTGCACTTTTCTTCTTCTTCATCATCATTCTTGACGGCGACTCGTCTTTCGGTGATGCTTCTGATTGGCTGCACTTTCTGAAAACCCTAGACGGAGAAGAAGCTGGCGAAGAAACGGACATAGTTTTCTTCTTCATTCTGATCGGCTCGTTTTTCGGTGCTTCTGATTGGCCGAAAGCTCTCGCTGGAGATGAAGCTGCGGAGAAAACGGACCTCGTTTTCCTGTTTCGGGTTTCTGAGTAAACAAAATCAGAAATTCTATTTAGAATATTTTACTACATTTCGACGTAGAAATTATGACAACAAAATGGAAGAAAAGAGCAAACCTTCCATTTTCTTGGTCTTTATTACATCTTTCATCTGTTTAATGATCACAGTTGTCTTGCCAGTTTTTTCCTCGGTTTTTTCAACGGTGTTCTTTATAGATTCTCCATTCTTCACTATCTTCTCCGGAATCTCGCTTAATTTCCGATTTCTCGTGGGCCGCAGTATCATTTCCCCCTCCAAAGATTTCGTTTTTTGGTCAACTATTGGTCTCAAAGACTGTTTCTTTTCAAGAATCTCGGTACTCTCCGCTTTCTGCTCCGTCACTTTCGTCACTAACTGAGAAGATTCCGCTACTTTGGATGCTATAATCGCTTTATCAAGAACCTCTCTCAGCTCCCGACTAGTGAAATTCTGGTCGGTTCTCCTCTCCAGATTAAACGATTTACTCGAAAGTTTCCTCCTAGGACTCTCCAAACCAAACGAGCTCTGATCCAACGGGTGCATTTTCCGTTGCGGAATCTCGGAAATAACGGACCTCATATCCACAGCAATGCCGGAATTCTTGGTGTCGATAATCTCCGAACAAACGGACCTCCGATCGCTCGGCGCAAGCAAGAAATCGTCCATATTATGATCTTCGTCAAACATCGAAGCTGGCCTATGAATCTCCCATTTCTTGGAGTAGAATTTCTCCTTCTCCACTATCTTGTACGTGAACATCTGAAACGGGATCTGCAGAACCGGGGGGGCCAAAACCCCCGCGCCCCCCTTTTCCGGAAACTTCTTCAAGTACCCTGCCTCCATGTCGCAGTAGTCCACTAGTGGCGGCGGAGAGTCAGGGTGGCCGTGGTCCGGATTTATGACGAGGATTTTCTTGATGTACCGTAAAACCCTACATATAGAGGAAAAACTCGGTCGTAAATTAGGGAACTTTCCCCGTTAGAAGCTCGAAGCAGAGCATTCCGAAACTATAAACATCGGCTTTCTCGGTATATATATATATATATATATATATATATATATATATATATATATATATATATATATATATATATAGATATATATATATGCCAATACCCATGTTACAAGACTGTTACAAGACTCTGTTGTCCCCTAGGCAGTGTATGATCAATTTACGGCCCGTCAATAGTATATTTCTATGGAGAAAACAATGTATACAATGAATGAAAGTATATTCCATTAATACTATATACAACAGAAATTGATCAAATTGTAGTTCAAACTAGAGTTTCAAAGGAACTCCAATTCATTAGTCATAAGAATATTATACCCCATAAATCGAGCTCTAGATCCCCAGCTTAGAAATCGTCCCAATCCTCAAAAGTAAACAAAGTCTACGAAATTCCAAATGCATACATCAACTACAGATACGAAATTCCAGTTCCAGACTTTCAATTCAAACAAGAATAACTAAACTAACCTGAAGTCTAAAATTGTGAAAGCACACTTTTTATCAACAAAAAAAAAACCACCTATATAGAGCTCTGAATTTTTTTGCATTAATTTTTACCATTTTAGAGTTCCATTAATCCTCAAAGAAAGCAATTTACTGTGAAAACAAAAGAAATAATTAACAAGAATTTCAGTGATACCTTTGCGGAAGTCTTCGATTTCTCCGGTAGTGATTCGAAGAGACGATTCACAATAAAAAGTACGAAATCAAAATGTATATCGTTTTTCAATCGGTTATGAATCCCGAGCCGCATTGAATAACCCAATAATTCCATCTATCATCCACCAATCCGAATCAGTCTCTTGGCCATCGGAGAAGATTGAGAGTCGGGGATGAACACTTACAGTAATTTTCTCGAAGAATTTTCTCGAAACGATGAAGATTGAGAGTCGGGGCAAACGATGAACCAGTCTCTTGGCCACCAGTAATTTTCTCGAAGGATTGTATTAGATAAGAAATGTTAATTGGTAATTAGGGCTGAGATTTGACTTTTGAGGAAAAAGATTAACAGCTTTTACGTTTTAATATATTATTGATTTTTTTAATTCTCTAGTTTAATTGTGTAATGGTAATATAGTAATTTTACATGAAGTACGATGGAGTACGATGAAGTACGATATGTGTACGATCTAATTTTACAAGGTTCGTACTAAAATTAATAAATACCTAGGTTCGTACTGAGTTATACTTGGATCGTACTTCAAATCAACGGTTATAATTATTTATTTAATATTTTCAACGCACCAGATTTATTCGTTTGGGTCCGAGTAGTACAGACCCTCTCGGACCCTAGACAACCCCAACTATTATACGATAGTGTAGGTTTACCCAATGCACCTACGTGGTTGGTTGTTAGCCTTCATTACCGAAGAAAATATATAATTTAGGGATAAGTGAAGATTTTAGTAGTATAAGGGAGGTAAATGAATATTCCTATTAATACAATGGCTGTAAATGAAATTAACCCTTCTAAAAACTAATATCCTTGTGAAATACTATTTATTATGGTTTCGTCATTCTTTTCACGTTTTCCCAAAATAAAATTATCTTTCTAAAATATTTTAAAAAAAATTCCCCAATTTTTTTTTGAATATTTCTCTGCCTAACAAACATGAATTGACTGTTACATAGAAAAATAATTTGTAATATTGAAAATATGGTGAATTATTTTAGCAATTTACCGACTACAATAAATTGTTTCATCTTTTTTTTTTGGCAATGAAGGAACCCGCAACCAACTATATAGGTGCACTGGGTAAACATACACTCTCGTATAATATCTTGCAGACCATACGAGAAAGATAAACCACACTAAGCTAACCATGGGTGACAAACTCCACCTAACGACGGTTGGCAAGGAGATTTGAACTTCGGTCAATTGACAAATACTCATTTACTCCAACCGCTAGACTATCTATTGTGGGACAATTGTTTCATCTTCTTTCAACATGGTATGGTTCCTTTGATTGTGTCTACGTTGAAAGGGGAACTAAATACGGTAATATGTACACCAAGTACAATAAGTAGCACTACCAAACTAACACAGAGAATATAATAGGTTTAATTCTACTTTGCACCCTTCAAATATAGCCTTTTGACAGTTTACACCATATAAAATAATTAATAGCATTTTATACCTTCAAAACACAATAAATCGTTCACAATATACCATGAATTGAATATTTAAAACTTAGTGAGGGTAATTTCAATTTTTATTGGCTATTTATTTCCAGAGTGTAAAATAATAAATTAAATTGTTATTTTCTTCAATCCCCAACACAAATTCGAGCATATAAAATGCAAAAAGAACAAATTAAAAAAAAAATCACAACGAATTACTGAAAAAAAACTATAATTTCTTAAAAAAAACAACAAGACGTCTCTCACTAAATCGTTCGATTGATGGATCTTTTATTGCTATTAGTGAAAATATTTGGTAGAAATCTTTCAAAGAAAATATAATTTTTAAATAACTCGATAACAAACTAGCTGAAGGATTTTTATAGTTTTGGTTTTTTGTAAAATATTTTTTTGTACAATTTTTTTTAAATGTACATATGAGATGCATAGTTGTTTCAAAAGTGATGGCTAGAGTTAAATCACTTTAGAGAGTTGAAGTAGAATGAGAGGTTGTTAGTAGTGTCACACTCCCCGTGAGCAAATGTCTCAATGTTATCAAGCGCGCTACGTGATTATGTCTGTCTTCCCATAGACGGCGCCAAAATGATGATGTTAGAGTTAGATCACCTTAGAGAGTTGAAGTAGGATGAGCTGGAAGAACAAAGTGGATCACTGTCTCACGAGCTTGATGACCTTGAGTTACCTGCGATCATTAGAACACGTGAACTAGGCCGGGGCTTGATCCGGCGGAAACCCCTCCGATGCTCAAGTCAGACGTGCAAATAGTAAAAATAGTCCAGAGAATACATGTTGAAGTATTGCTCAGATAATATGACGTACCTTAAGGAATGAGTTCAAACATTTATTTATACCTCATTGATTGGCTGAAGTTTAATTAGTTGAGATTATCGGGCCAAAACGTTATTTGAAGGTGATTGGGCCTTAGTAATAATGGACTTTAATATTGGGCTCGTGGCCCATTAGGTAAAAATTGTAGGCTTATTGTGTTAGCCCAATTAGGCATATAAAAAAGGATTGGTGAATATAAAAAAAAAAATATTTTGACATTTAACACCCTAAAAAATGCCACTAAAAATATTAAATTGTTTTCATTAGTTTTAAAATTCATTCGGGGTGTATTATGCATGATTTATTGTGTTTCAAAGGTAGAAAATGCTACTAATTGTTTGTAAGGGTGCAAAGTGGCAGAAAACTATATTTTACGAGTGAAAAATAGAATTAAGCCAATATAATAAGAATAATTAATACATATAGTAATAATGTATCTATCTCCCACAAACAGCGGCATTAAACAATGCTAATTGCCGGCACAAAACCGTCTTTAGGCACTCTCTTTGGTTTTTTCCGCCTCACCGCGTGCCACGTGTCACCACTAGTGGGCCCCCACACGCACACTCTCTCTCATTGTTTGGGCGGCGGCCCCCTTTTCTACCAGTCAAACCCCTCGTTGACCGTGCCCCACCCCCCACCATTACGTTTTCCTATATAATAAGAGGCTTTTCACCCCCACAAATAATTCATACCCAATTCCCGGCATACAATTAATTACTTCTTTTCTCTCTCACAAATTAGGATTAAGCAATTAGTTCTTGGAGAGAACATATATTGATTAATGGCGATGAAGGACAACAAGGCTGACGGCGTTAACCCCAAGGCTAACGGCGTTAATAAGGACGTCCACTACCGGGGCGTTAGGAAGAGGCCGTGGGGCCGCTACGCCGCCGAAATCCGCGATCCCGGCAAGAAGAGCCGCGTCTGGCTCGGCACATTCGACACCGCTGAGGAGGCGGCGCGTGCCTACGACGCGGCGGCGCGTGAGTTTCGTGGGCCGAAGGCCAAGACCAACTTCAACCTTCCCTCCGCCGCCGCCGCCGCCGCCGTCCGCAGTCCCAGCCAGAGCAGCACGGTCGAGTCGTCAAGCGCCGACAACAATACACGCGCCCCCATCGAGCTCGATCTCACGCGCCGCCTCGGCGCCATCCCAGACGCCGGCGTCACCGTAGCGCAGGCCGGCGGTGGTGGGTTGAATCCCATGAACGCGTACCAGTTCTTCCGTGGGCAGCCGGCGATGGCCGTCCTGCCCAACGGGCAGCCCGTGTTTCTGTTCAATTCGCTAGTGCAGCAGCCGGGTATGGCGGCGGCGGCGGCGTACCAACTGAACCAGGTGGCGGTTGGGTTCAAACGCGGCGGCGCGTTGCAGAGCAACTCGGACACGTCGTCGGTGGTTGATGAGAACAATTTAGATGGGTCCGATGCGAAGAGAGGGGGGCTGGATCTTGATCTTAACATGCCGCCGCCCCTCGAAAATTGAATCTGTTCGACGTTTAACTGAGGATCAAATTAAACTGACGTTTAGTGTGTGTATATAATTTTTTATTTATTTAATTTTTGTTTTTGCAGCTGAGAGTATGAATAATAGGCAATAGCTCTAGTTGTTCCAATTAATCTTCTTTTTTTAATCGTCTTTATGGATTAAATTAAACTATTAAATTTGTTGTAATTTCGATTTATTTTGTTTTACAGTAATTTTGATTTATTTTGTTCTAAAGTAATTTATTCAGATTGCATTAGCTCCGAAATTCAGTTTGTCACCTAATTCTAATGGGATGTACTTACTTCAATGTTTGTTTAGTGAATAGTTATGTAATTAAATTTATAAATTGATGTAAATAACCAGAAGTAGAATTAACTCTCCATTCAGTCACTATGTTGAAAAAATCATATAATGTATGCAGATATATAATTTCATAATAAACTAAAAATAACTAAATAAGATAAAATAATATTTGATGTATTGTTTCACCATTTCTAATGTTAATATTAAGCTCGACTCTGTTCGGACGAATTTAAATAGGCCTCGTTTGCTTACAGGATTGGATTAGATTGGATTAGATTGGATTGGATTAATTCCCTACTGAATAATTAATTACTTAGTCAATAACATGTTTGATTTATTAGATTACATCTTGTATTAAATTTGTTAAATTCTGGTATTGTATGTGAATTGCCCATAAAGTCTCTAACTTCACAAAATTATGTTATTATGTCAAGAATAAAATCGTATTTTTCTGTTTTAGTCACCCCCTACAAAATTAATCGCAGGGGGGAGAGGTGTTACTAATTAAATGAAATAGTAGCACTTAATTGCGGGCTTTCACTTTAGTAGCGGGCTAGAATAATTTGAATCTTACAAACCAAACATCTTATTAACTCCTACTATTTAGTAAATCTAACCTAATAGTAGAAAGCAAACGAGGCCATAATCTACTACCATTTATGTTCCTTTTTAAATAGTAATATAATAATAAATAATTGTTAATAGTAATATAATAATAAATAATTGGTAATAGAAGCTCAGAGTATATGACTGTAGATTGTGGAAGAATGGACAATAAGAAATGGTCAAAAAGTAAAGTAGAAAGAAGTTAGAGAGAGAGAGAGAGAGAAAGGAGAGAGAGGCGCGCCGACGGCAAAAAGGCAGGTGAAATGAAATGGGAGGTGAGTGGGGCCCACAGAGACCTCCGAATTCCGTGTTGACGGAGTACATGTCGAGCCTAAGGTGGACGGCACGTGTTACTTTAAGTTTTGCCGCCCACTATTTTATTATTTATTTATTTATTTTCGATTTTATTTTTTCTCTCTCTTATAACTTTTGCCTCACAATTCACAAAATCACCATTCTCGATTGAACGAGTGTTTCACGGTGGCCTAGCGGTTGAAGCAAGTGAATTTGTGTCAATTGACCTATGTTCGAATTCTCTTATCAACGGTTGTTAGGTACAATTTACTATACGAGAGTGTATATTTAATTAGTGCACATGTATGACTGGTAGCTGATTTCTCCATTAAAAAAAAAAAAAAAAAAAAAAGAATGAGTCTATATAGAGAAATAGTAAATTGTTTCAAACATTTTCCACATTATAATTTGACTAACTAGTCATGTTGTATTTTGACAAGATACTTGGTGTAAAATAAAGTCTAGAACAATTAGTAAATAGTATATAAGAAGTTCATAATATTATATTACATTATAATTTTTACTTAAGGTATTAGTTTTCATTAGGTGTGTTCAATCGGCGAGTAAATCGGCCGAACTGAATTGAACCGAAATCTTCTACGTGCTGAATACGAAACTGAATTTTCAAGAATTGATTAGTTTAACTATATTTTTTGAGATATTAAAATATATTTTTGGTTTGCCGTTATCGAACCAATTTTTTACCAAATTAATTCGTAAAAAATCATATCAAATCGAATAGTTCGATTCGGTAAACTGTACAAACTTTCAAAGTATTGAAATTACCAAATGAACACCTCTAATTTTCAAATGTGAAACTTCATTTTGATTTTTTTTCCTAATTATACTAACACTTACCATATATCTCTTCTTACTCTAGTACGAGTAACAATCATATTAAAACTTGCTTATAGCTTATCAACAGATAGATACAATTTGGTGTAGGAACCTATGAACCAATTTAGACTTTGTAGGTGGGGGTGTTCATTGAATAAAGGGTTAAATACATAAACACCCCTGTACTATGGAGTTTGTATCAAATACCCCCTGCACTACACATAAATACAAAAACCTCTCTCACATTACATTTTTTTCAAAATATGACGAAAATACCCCTACTCAAGCATTTATTATATATATATATATATATATATATATATATATATATATATATATATATATATATATATATATATATATATATATATATATATATATATATAAGGGTATGTTTGAGCCATTTTCAGTCAATTTTATGTGGAAAATTTTGGTATTTTTATTTTTTTCTCCAAAACATCTAATTGCTTATATTTTTTTAATTTTATGATAAAAACCTTTTATTTGTGTCATTTTGAGTTTCTTCATTTTTTTTCTTAAATGTCTTCCGGTAGTTCAAACATCATAAGATTACAAACATCTTTACAATCTTATGATTGTTGAGAATTTGAACTACCGGAAGAAAATAAAAGGTTTTATTGAGAAAAAAAAACTAAGTTATTTAATGTTTTGGAGAAAAAAAATATAAATATCAAAATTTCCCAAGTAAAATTGACCGAAGATATTAAAAATATAGTGAAAAATGACTCAAACAAACCATTTAATTTATAGGCTAAGCAGGGGTATTTTCGTCATATTTTGAAAAAAATGTAATATGAGGGGGGTTTTGTATTTATATGTAGTACATGGGGGTATTTGATACAATCTCCATAGTACAGGGGTGTTTTTATATTTAACCCTTGAATAAATTGATAATTATAAAATCGTAGCAATGGATACAGCCGCGGTTCAACCAGTCAAACCGACCAACCGGATCGGAATTTCGAAACCATGATTGAAACAATTGCATTAAAAGATTGAGAGCCCACCAAATTTTCAACCAAACACTAGTTCGAGGAGTAAAATAAAACGCAAGTTATAAAATTGTTAAAGAACGTTTTTAGTACTAAAATACTATAGACTATATAGTGCAGTCTTCATTTAATGGGTTATAACTTTATATACACTTTGCACCTTTAAAATATAGTTATGTAATACTTACCTTTTTAATATAAATTTTTTAAAATTTTAAAATTTAAAATAGAATAATAATGTTAATATATTTCCACTTTCATTGAATGGGATAATTGAAAACTCAATGCGATAATTAAAATTTTATATTTTTTTTGTTAGAATAAATAACATATAAAATTAATATTGGATTATATAAAATTGAAAAGGTAACTAAAATTAAAATAAAATATATTATATATTATATAATAATGAATAAAAATATATTTTAATAAATTAATGGACTAAAATAAATTAAAATACTTAAGATTACTAATAGTTTTGTAGTAATTTCTTAAAATTTATCCGTATGATATGTTGGATTAATTAGTCCAACAACAACTAGATGTTATTTATTAAATATGTATTCAATGCGAAATAATAATATTAATTTTTAATATATTGTATTTTTTAATAGATAATTTTAGTAATATAATTTAATTATTATCTTTGGTTATTTCTCTCGATAAAAGAGAAATTGTTAAAGTATTAATTGTAAATTAAAACCACCTCTTATGTTTGGGTAATTACAACCACCCGCATCAACTATAAATCTTCTTACACGTCCACCCTTGCGGTTTCAAATTTACTGGAATCTTCTAGATTATATGAAATATTCTCAATTTTGGATCTATTTTATCCCATGCGAGCTCCACATTTTGAAGCTAGATGATCATAAGATGTGTTTTTTGGTTTGTATATATCAGATTGTGGTGCTTTAGAACCTGTATTTTAGTACAAACTTGAGAACATTCCATGAAATCTAGATGATTATGTTGAATTTGACCTGATAAGGGTAGAGATGTAAGAAGATTCATACTTGATGGGGTATATGTAATTATCCAAACATAAGAGGTTTTTTTATAATTTAACCATACTTTAGGGGTGGTTGTAATTCATCCAAGTATTAAATTTTAAAATACAAATTAAATGGTGTTAGAGCCTAGAGGAGTATATATAATGTACTTTGAGAGTATAACGTGTATTTAACTCTTGTTTAATTATTGATTGTTTAATTATTGAGTAGATAATAAAAATGTTGGAAGGGAACATATAAAAGCGTGTGGGGGAGCGTGAGGCCGACAGGATGCGGTGGGGTCCACGGCGGAGGAATAGGTGTCTCGCGCCACCGGCTGCCGCTTTCGGTGGGACCAATTTGTTCTCTTCGTCGGCGGAATTTGTGGAGTAAGACTTTCGTTTTTGCTCTGCCTACTACTACCACAACGAGCCATCATGCCACGTGGCATCTTCTCCTTCCCAACCCTCCTGTTTGGATAATTACACCACCCATCAACTATGAATCTTCTTACACGTCCATTCTAGTGGTTTCAAATTTCGTGGAATCTTCTAAATTATATAAAATATTCTCAATCTTGGACCCATTTTATCTCATTCGAGCTCCACATTTTGAAGCTAGATGATCATAAGATGTGTTTTTTGGTTTTGTATATATCAGTGGTGCATCAGAAACTGTATTTTTGCACAAAACGAGTACAAACTAGAGAACATTCAACGTAAACTAGATGATTATAGTGAATTTGACACCATAAGGGTGTAGGGGTAAGCAGACTCATAGTTGAGGAGATAGATGTAATTATCCAAACAATAGAGGTTTTTCGTAATTTGACCATACCTCAAGGGTGGTTGTAATTTACCCTTCTTTTTATTCTTTTCTCTTCTCAATTTTGGCGGTTATTTTTATACTACACACGATGAAAGTTATGTTGGGTGTATTTTTATCGTTAATCTACATACACCAATATGGATGTTACGTATTTGTGTGTATATGAATGGTAAATATCTATCTGATGTGTTTCACCCGTTGTAGCATAGTATAGTCCAATTTTGGCACACGCTTCATTTCCAAAATTAATTTTCAATTTTAAGAGTTGAAATTAACATTGTCCTTATAATTGTCACTAATTCATTCAATTTGGGCATGAATTGGGTGTTCGTTAAATAGTTTTATTACGATTGAGATAATCTCAACATAAAAGATTTACTCCAGAATAATTATTGAAGTTGTATAAAGTAAAGGGTGAATTTGATTTAGGTCTATAAAACCGAGTTTTGCTACAAATCAACGCACTTTCTAACTTTCATTTTAAAATAGATACATAGAAACACGAATTCTCAAACATACCTATATTTATTTCTGAAAAGCCCAATCATAAAACTATATACTTAATATACACAGTCAACATTTAGAGCATTCGTGTGTCGTTCCAAAGTTGTTCGTGAGCCTTCCACTTTGCAAGATAAAATATTTTTGCTTCGAATTTTGTCACGGCGAAGAGTGTCCGCGTATCGTTCTAGAATTCCGTGGAATCGTGTTTTAGCATGTCAAATATAACATTCTTGGAGATAATCTTAATCCTAATTGACCGGGGTTAAATAATTTTTTAGTAATAATGAAAAATATAAAAACACATTTCCACAGCCATAGGATTTCTCCGTGTCCATTTTCTCGTTTTACCTCGTACGTGTTCCGGCGGCCATACTACGTAGTCCTACACCATTATTCGTGTTCTTGACCAATAGACATTTTTTTAGTAAAAAAAAGTTAAAAGATAAATAAAGGGAAGCGTACTTATGTATGAACTGATTTTGGTGACGAGATTTTTATAGTAAAACCCTCAAAATTTAATCATACTCCCCAACATCTAGACTTATGAAAATTTCAAGCAATAATAAAATTATGAAAATTCCCTTTTGTTTGGATGATTACAACCAACTCCCTCAACTATAAATCTTTTTATACGGCCACCCTTATGGTGTTAAATTCAATAGAATCTTCTAAATTCTGTGGAACGTCTCTAGTTTGTACTCATTTCGTGTAAAGAAACAGTTTTCCAGACACCACAATATGATATTTACAAGTAAAGAGACACATCTTACGATTTTCTTGTTTCAAAATATGAAGCTCGAATGGGATAAAACGGATACAAACTGGAAAATATTCCACATAATCTAGAAGATTCCACTAAATTTTACACCACAAACATGAGCGTGTAAGAAGATTCAAAAATGAGGAATAATGGTAATTACTCAAATATGAAGAGTTTTGTCGTAATTTAACCTAACATTAGAGATTTCGGCAATTTAACATATTTCTATATTTAAGTGCAAAAAATGTGAAAAATATCGGTAGGTTCATTTAGATTCGAAAATGAATAAAAGTAATAATTTGAAAATGAAAAGAACATGTGAAGTAGAGTCGTTTGGGATTTTATTAAGAAAGGAACAAGAAATGAGACATCTAGTCACGTGGGGGGCGGCGACCGAGTACAAGCGCGTCTACACATAGCAGGGAGGGAGGCGACGTGTAATAAGTAATAATAAAGTATTAGTACAGAAAAGAAAGCGCCGCCTGGGCCGGCTTCAAGCCGTCGGCTCGGCTTAAAGCTTCTCAGGTGGGGACCGCCCCCACCCACTCCCAACTGCTCGTTATTCGCCACGTCTCACGTGCGGGCGGCGCACCAGTGCCGTCATCCTGGTGCGGCTGCTTCCCCTCCTCTTTCCCACTTCTCTTTCTATCTACATCATTTTATTTTATTTTACAAGAAAAAAACAAAGAAAAAAAAATGAGGTGTAAATACACTTTTCACCCCCCGAAATATAACTTCTATAACAATTACCCCTTAAAGTATCATTTGTAACCAATGTTGTTAGAACCGGACCGAACCGACCGGTCGGACCGATTTGACCGTGACCCGTCGTTGAAGCGGTCCGGTCTAACCTCTAAAACCGGAAAAATAAAAACTAGGTTCAAATGACCAAAATCCAGTTCGACCGAGTAAAACCCGAGAACCGGCAAGTCAGTCAAGAAACCCGGTTTTCGACCAAAACGTCTCAAACCATCGTTGAGTTGGTTATTTTTGACTAGATTTGAGCGAACCTTCACCGACTTAGTGGTAGATGGCCGGATCTAGTCATGAATGATTGAATGATTGCCGGATATGGTCATGGGTGATCGAATATGGATGACTGGTTGTCGGATTTTGAAGAATAAAGAAGTGGAAAATATAGAGTATAAGCAAAATAAATATAATAAAAAGTGGGGTGATGTAGATAAAAGTGAAAATGATAGGTGAGAAATTGAAAATATAAAGAAAATAGTATTTTTAAAATATTAAAATTAATAAAATAATAACATATTAAAAAAATCAGAAACCCAGTTGAACCAGTTCGATCCTGTAAAACCATGACCCAAATGGTCGTTCGGTTTTATAGCCGATCCGGTTCTGACAACATTGTTTGTAACAATTACTCCCCCAACATCAATTATTATATATTTTAAAATTTAAAACATAATAAACATAACATTCTAATATTTATTGGGTCATATAAAATTGAAACTAACTAAAACTAAATTATTAGAAAATAATTAGAAAGTAATAAATATTGTATAACAATGAATGAAAATATATTTTAACAAATTAATAAACTAAAGTAAATTTGAATACTTAAGATTACTATTAGTTATGTATCGATTTAGTATAATTTATAGATATGAATGTATTTGATTAATTGGCAACATAAAATTTTTAAATTTTTAAATATTGTATCCTTCAACGGATATTTGTAGTTGTGTAATTTAATTATTCGTTTAGTTATTCCGTTCCATAATTGAGAAAATTTGAAGGTATTATAATCTAAAATAAAATAAAATTATGCTTGAGGGGTGTAAGTGTTACAAATAATACTTTAAGAGAGTTTGTGTTACATACAATATACTTTAGGGGTGTAAAGTGTATTTAACCCAGAAAATTAATTGTTCTTTTCACTCTAATTGTTATATAACTATTTTGGTGTATTTACGGTCTATTATATGCTACACCGGGTGAAATATCTCCTATCAGTTAATTGTTTCATCATTAATTCATACTCAATAAACTAAAATGTCTAAGGGCATAATTGGTGAAGGGAAGATTGTTAGTTTAGGTTTGATAGCAATTGTTCACGTGAAAAGGTTCGAGTATGGGTGAGCTGCAACCGAATGTCGTAGGCTACGTCTACAACTGATAGTACCTGAGGTCCTACAAAAAATCAATAACACATCAATTAATAATATATAGGGTAAATTTCACTTTCCCCCATTGGACTTTTGCTCGGAATCACTTTACCCCCTTCTACTCTCGATATCGATTTGCCCCCCATGTACTTGAAAAATTGTCTCAATGTGGCCCTCGCTGCTAGTTCTCAGACATTTGATCTTAACACCGTTTGATCTAAGATCTGAAATTACAAAAATGCCACATCTCCCAATTTAAATAATTATTAAAACACAAAAAAAAAAAAAATAATAATAATAATAATAAAAAAATTTCAAGAAAACGAGAAAACATAGTCCACGACACCAACCAATTTTTTTTTTGATTTATTTTAATTTGTTTTATTTTTTTAATAATTATTTAAACGGGGATGGGTGGTTTTTTTTTTTTTTTTTTTTTTTTTTTTTTTTTTTTTTTTATAATTTTAAGACTTAGATCAAACGTTGTTAAGGTCAAATGTCTGAAAACTAACGACGAGGGCCACCTTGAGACAATTTTTCAAGTACATGGGCAAATCGATGAAATCGAGAGTAGAATGGGGTAAAACAATACCGAGCTAACATACAAGAGGGGAAAGTGGAATTTCCCTAATATACATTATAAAAAATAAAAAAAAGCCTATGAAATTAACTAGCTTGGATTTTAAAAGTAATTTATATGTCAAAAAAAAGTTTAATCAATTATTATTTTGGTTTATTGGTGTATTTTATTTTAAGTATTTTCTTAAAGAAAATTGAACAAGTAAAATAACGGAAGAAGTTAAGAAAATATATATTTTTAAGTTTCTTTATAAAATAATGGAAGTATGAAGAAAAAATCTTTTTGACATTATGGATGGAAAGACTTGTTCAGTTGTTCTTTTCTTCCTTTTCTAAGAAGGGTATAATTGGTATAAGGGTATGGAAAAAAAATCTGAATTACCTATTTTAGATTTTATTATACTTTAAATTATATAATTAGATAATTAATTTACTAATTGTTGCGTGTCAAAATCATAGATACATGGTGAATTTAATCGGGTGTAGCATAGAATAAACCATTGAACAAGCAACAAGCCACGTAAAATTCGTAACCTTATGGTTGATTTATTTAAGAATATATATCTTATGGGTAGGTTTGGTAGGGCAGCCGTACCAAACCCCTTGAATCATTATCATTACCGAAATTTCGGTACTATGAAATTAATTACCATTGCCTTACCAAAAATATCGATATACCAAAATTCGGTACGGTACAATATGATAATGGTAATTATCAATGTACTATTTGCGTCGAAATTGAATATTATTTTTTCAAAACAATTCATGGCATATACTTGTTTAAAGTTTTCAAAACTATTCAAGATATAAGCATTCTAAATATACGTTCTTAGCTTATCTAATATAAAATACTTCTTAAATAAAATTATAACATAAAAATTCTAAAGTAAACTATATCATTATTAATAAAAGGATTCAAAATATTTTTGACAAATATAAAAAGTACAACTAAATTTAATTATTAGGAGTTACTTAGCTACTATCTTCTTCTTATTTATAAAAAAACTACTTTCTTCATTTTTTATATAAAATAAATAAATTATTAAAATATAATTTAATTATTTATATTTATTAATAATATTTCGGATGGTAGGGTAGTACCATTTTAATAAGTTTGAGTATCATTGCCCTACCAAAATATTTCAATACGGTACGTTATAGTACGGTAATTATTCAGTAAAAACATTTCGATAGAATCTCGGTAGAGTTCAGTAGGACAACGAGTTGGTAGGACAATATGGTAAAAAAAGAAAATGCTCTTTACGGGCTAATAAGTGCTATTTACCGTTCAAAGTAAAAAACAGTTTATCTCTCTAAAACCCCTAAAATTCGAAATTCTCTCCAATTACCCCCCATTCCAAAAATTTCAGAAAAATTTTTTTTTTTCGAAAAATTTCGAAATCAACCAAAATCGAGCTTGGGCTTCGATTTTTTCAGGTAATTTCAACACCTACATGTGTTATATGCAATGGGTAACTCGATTTTGCAACCAATTTCATGTTTAAAAGCCCTACAAATCGATTTGTAGGGCTTTTGAATTTTTCGGATGTTAGAGCCAAACGCCCAAACCGGGCGCTGGCTGCATGAACCGACGCCCAAAGTGGGCGTCGGTTCATGCTGCCAGCGCCCGGTTTGGGCGTGAAATGAGTGTTTCAACGCCCGGTTTGGGCGTTTCCCGGGCGAACCGGCGCCCGGTCCAGGCGTCGGTTCGGCCGGGAAACGCCCAAACCGGGCGTTCGATTTAAATTTTTTTTTTTTTTTTTTTTTTTTTTTTTTTTTTTTTTTTGATTTAAAAGAAATATTTTTTTTCTGAATTAAAATAAGTTAGTAAATTTAATATAATTTTATGTTTACAGGATGTCTAATTGGGCGAAAAAATTCGGACTCGGAAAAGGGAAAGGACCCCTGATTCGTCCACCTGCAGATCCGGTGGTGGAGACTACTGCGGAACGGGAGGGAAGGACACATAATAGAAATGTGACTAGTTCTAAACGTCGTGGGGAACGCACTGGTGCTTTTGTACCCCCACGTACGATGATTCAGGAGGAGACAGAGACAGAGGCCGAGCAGGAGATGGATGCACCCATGGATGCATATATGCAGCCGCAGGAGTACGAGTACGATCCACAACTACGCTTTCAGCAGAAGTATCAGTTTCCGGTGCCGGATTTTCCATCCGATGACGATTACGAGGATGTTCCGACTCCGACTCCGCCTCCTGTCCCGATGGGTGGTACTTTCGGTGGTTCTAATCCTGCCTCGAGGTCCCGCACCGCTCCGAGAAAAAAACTTCCTTCTCGACCTTGGATGTTGACCGGTGAGACACCCGGTGGACCTAAATACGCTCACTTGATTCCAAGTTTTGGAGCACATATTGCCTACGACATTTGGGAGGGAAAGGTAATACTTATTAATATTAATAAATTTTGTTTATAATATTTACACTTGTTTGTGGTATACTTATATATGAATATATCTTGAACAGGGACGACATATGGTTAAATTACGGTCGCACGCGAAGTGTACTTGGCCGGGCCCCGACGACGATGATTGTGTCTCAGTACTTGAGAGTACCGGCTTGTATCACTTGCGTGATTGTTCGCTGCCTCAGCACAATAACCCATTAATAGAGGCTTTTATTGAGAGGTGGCAGCCGGACACCAACAGTTTTCACATGCCATTCGGTGAGATGACAATTACCCTGCACGACGTGCATTTCATCATGGGTTTGCGAGTTAGTGGAACTCGCCCTAACGTCTGGATGGATAAGGCCGACGCGATCCAGCTTGGTGCGAGAGCTTTCGGAGTCGACCCCGCACTTATGGAGCATTGGTGGTATGGTGGCGGACCCCGGTTAGATGATTTGGAGGTGAAATATGGCGACAATTCTACCTTTCCTTCCGCGTATCGAGTACGAGCATATATTGCATACTTGCTCGGAAAGTTGTTGTTCGTGGATAAGAGTGGATCGAAGGTCAGAGCTGTTGTTGTTGTTGTTGTAGATCCTAGTACCGAGCCGGTTGAGAGAGCGGAGCCATCTGCAGTTCCGGCTATATATGACCTCACCCGAGTGTTGCATCCGTACTTCTACGATAACTTGCCTCCTTCTACTATTCCAGGATATCGGCGTATCCCCGATGACTTCTTCAGGACGATCCAGGACATGTGCGCCCCATTCGCTGAGTATCTTCAGTTGGACCGTGATGATCCCGATGGTCGGGATGCAGGACCCTCACAAGGGCGACATTCTCACCGCAGGCGTAGGACGAGGGATACTTAGGTGTTCAGGACCTGATTTTCGTTTTTTAAGCTAAATTTATGTTTAATAAAATATGTTGTAACCATAACCTGATTTCCGTTTATTAGTGTTCAGGACCTGATTTTCGTTTTTTAATTATTATTATTATTATTATTATTAGGTTAATTATTATTATTATTATTATTATAACATCATAACATAATAATAATAATAACATACAATGTCAATAGTAACACATTCATTCCAACAAAATAAACAAAACTAAATCAAACACTATTAAGAATATCCCACATTTCACGTCGACTCCGCAACGCCTCTGGTAGATATGCAACACTATTGTTGCTATACCTCGCCCACTGTCTATCAAACGGAGGAAGCGGACAATTGTCATTCATCTTCACATACACAAAGTGGCTTCCTGATTCAAGAAATAGTATAGTCATCTCGTAAGATAACTGTGAAACACCTTCGGGAGCCCAAAGTGGTAAATAAGTCTGATTGCCCAAGCTGCTAGCCGACAAGACCAACGCGTTGTAATATGTTGCCACAACCACGCCCACGTCCGTGATAGTCATCCACTTCTCATAGGGTGCTGGGGCGTTGTCCCAATAAGCCACCCGTGGACGATTCCAACCATCTCTTCAATGCTCTATGGTTGCTCTCCACCCTAATATGTTTAGAATATGCTATGTTTCAATAAACTACATGACAGTAAGTTAAGTATATGTATTTAACCACTTATAAATAAATACCTGCTTGTCGATGTATTACCCAAATGGAAAATTAGATCCGTCCATGCTTTTACAAATTTCTCTTTGTATACGAGCCAAGTGTATTGGAGATACTCAATCAAATCTGGATAATTCGCGTACTCGTCCGTCAAAGCTGTGTAATTCCTGGCGAAATCTTCTTCAGACACTGATTTTACCAAAGTTTGCCACACGCCAACTACAAAAGCCGTGCCGCGACGCCTACTATTGCCGAGACATCTTGAAGCACGACGCCCCACATTCATGTTAATGTGCCAAAGACATAAGAGATGAGGTACGGTCGGAAATACATTCTCTAGCGCCTTTATGAGCCCTAACTCTCGATCCGTCACGATGGCACTAGGTAGAGTCTGAGGGGGGAAAAGTCTCTTCAGCTTTTGCAACACCCATGTGTAATGGTCTTCATTTTCATGGCGCAAAAATGCGACTGCAACAGTAAAATTTTTCCCGACAGGAGTAACACCAACAATCTCCAACAAAGGCAATTTGTACTGATTTGTTTTGTAAGTACTGTCAAGTAGTAATACGTACGGAAACTTACTTAACAATTCCACAGATTGAGGGTGAGCCCACATCAAATCAGTAACTGCATGTGTAGTTTCATCAGTGCGGAACCACTTGTAATAGTTATGCTCCTCAAGCAACCCAATCAAATGTTGCATCACTGTACGGTCACCCCTAGATAGTCTTTTCAATTTCGCCTTCTGATTGTATATTTGTTTTGAATAAGCATCGAGGCCCAAACCATTTTGTCTCAAGTTAGCCAAAATCTTCTTGGGCGGCACATGACTTTGTGACAGATCACTAATGATCTTCGCCTCCTCCTGAGACAATGCACTCATCCCATGCCCGGACTTGTATATCGGAACATGATTATGCTTCCCGTATATTACTCTGACCTCCCATTTATCATCCCATCGTAGCTCTCCGACAATATAAAAACCACAGCCTATCTTTTTGCTACCGGTCCTTCTCGGGCGCGCTTCTGGATTAGTTGATGGACATTCTCGTTTTTCCCCGAATAGGTCACAAGTCAAAAAAATCTTTTTTTTAGGACTGCTTCTTTTTACTATTTTCACAAAAAGACCTCTTGCAACGAACCTCACCCAAACCACTACCTCATCCTTTGAGTCAAACAACTGAGTAGTGGTAAAATAATCGGTATGATCAACTTCAAATGTAGTCGTATCGTCCTGAAAAAAAAAATAAAAAAATTGATTTTAAAAAAAAAAAAAAAAAAAAGGTTTAAAATTCAAAAGCCCAAGTCGGGCGCCCGGCAGTGCAGTGCACGCCCATGTTGGGCGTGCAGTTGGCCTACAAACGCCCAAAATGGGCGTGTAACAGCCAACTGCACGCCCAATATGGGCGTGCACTGCACTGTCGGGCGCCCAAGTTGGGCTTTTGAATGTTTAGCCCAGTTTTTTCGATCGAAAAGACGGAATTTTTACCTCGCTGTGTTCGCTATCCCGATCTTCATTCGATAAATTCATTTATGTTCGTATATCACACCAATAAGAATGATTTGTGAAGAAATTGTCTTGAGAGCAATTTTTTTTAGAGAGAGAGAGAGAGAGTTTTTTTGAACGGTAAATAGCCTTTTTCAAACGGTAAAAAGCAAATCCCGGTAAAAAAACACCCACCCGAATATATATCTTCAATTTATATGTGGGCTTTGATTGGGCTCCTGGTGTGACTATTGTATACTGATCAGATGCTCACTGAGCTATTGGATTGTCCAACTAAATTATCATTGCCCAAAATTTGAATATTACTAGACTAAAAACCCATTTTTCTTGTCTTCTTCTTATATATTAGCAATTCCTCCTGTACGATGCACGGCTAGCATTTAAAAAAAAGAAAATTTAAAAATATAATAATTAAATTGTATTACAAAAAATTGATATATTACAATAATTAATTGTAAAATTTAAATTACCAAAACATTTAAACAACGTTAATATTCCTACGAATATGATCATACAAAACACATAAATTAATCAAGTCATCTAACCTCAGTTTAGTTGCTATATGTAAGAAATATTAACCATAAAATAAAATATTTACAAAAAGAAAAGAAAAGATAAACTATATGCCAGTGGAATAGGATTTTGCTAGCCGATTTGCAATGAACTTCACTATAAAAAAAGCTAGAAAGTAAGAGATGTAATTACTTTTAAAAAAATTATAAATATGCCATTAAGGTTTTCTAGGTCGCGCGTTTCTTACTTTTATTTATAAAGATTTGTTTATGTACATTAGTCGTTTTATGAGAACCTCCACGGAACAATTGCTCGCATTTATTGAATTTATGGGTAATTAACATTTGTGTGCTTATATTAAAATACAAGGGGGTCATGTGCTATATTGAAAGTAAAATAATTCATGTGCACAAAGCTTAAATTATAAGGGGAGAAATGCTATTTACCTATGTAGCACGGCCACGGAAACGAGGATACGGGGAAATTGGAAAATGAATATGCAGAAACGGCATGTTCCTGAAAGCGGAGATATGGAAACTTGGGGGAAACAAGTAAATATTAAATGTATAGTGGTATGTTTATAAATATTCTATATAAACATGTATAAATTTTTATTTATATATAAATTCTTTTTATATATTTTTATACAAACATATTCAAAATAAATTTTACTAGCAACTATCATTTTGCAATTGATCCTAAATCATGTAAATAATTTGGGAAACGATAAAAATACTTGAAAATTTACAATTCGAATATGTTTCTAACTTTTTAAAAATTGCGAAATGGCCCATAAAGTGTCCGGCAGGTGTCTTTGAATTTCCGACACGAAACGTTTTCGAAACGCAGAAACGTTAAGAAGTTGAAATTTTCGTGCTACATAGCAATTTACCCTAAAAAAATTAAAAACAGTAGTTTTTCTCTTTATTAATTAGAAGTTATTGAGTTATATATAGATGATAGATCCATGAAGTGCATGATAGTGTTGTGCATAGAATAAAATAGTTCTGACAAAAGAATAGCTGTCAGCCATACCCTTGCAAGTATGGGCTCATGTCTCATGAACACCAACACACTGAATTTGAATTCCTTTTCTGCCGTTGTGCATACGGTTGGAACAAACTCAATCCATTTATTGGATATTTTATTCCTTTAAAGTTTGATATCGAAAACACTATATTTGGCAACGTTTTTGGTGATAGATAGAAGTTAGGGATAATTTGACCTAGGTCAATAAAAATTAGTTGACCGGGAGTCCGGCGACCCTCGGCCACTTAATCAAGTCAACTAAATGAAGTCAGCTGATTGGAGTTCTGACGATTTGCTGCGGGCCACTCTCCTGCCTCTCAAAAAATTATCCAACTAAATCAAACAAACTTAATCAAATCAACTAATCAGAATTCTGACGACACACCGCCGTGATTCCACCACCATCTAAAAGAATCAACCAATCAATCAAGTCAGCCGATCGAAAGTTAGTTGATTGGAAGTCATCTACTTGACAGTCAGCTAATTGGAACTCCAATGACCCCATACTACGAAATTCAATTACACCGTAAATGGGAGACACGTTTCACGAGGAGCCATGCTCGATCGGTGATAACACCCAGGTGTAGCATTGAGTCTCCCCTATTCGACTGCATTCATAATCACCATTCAAATTACTTTTTTTTTTTTTTTTTTTTTCGCATTTTTTGTTTCTTCTTCTATATATTAGTTTATTTGTATTTTCTTTATTGTATGCTCATTGATTCGGACGGAATTATCACGATAAATACGGAGGACAAACGGGTTCCAACCCGATTTTATGGAATATTTGAAATCTGCCGAGTGTAAGTACAAATAGGACCCTTCGCTTAATCAAAGCACACAAGCTCTTGATACCCAACCATACATTCCAATATAGAACACCATTTGAGAAACATAGTTTAATTTCTCTTTTACTCACTTGATCTAATTTCTCTTTTACTCACTTGATCGTTAGAGTGTTAACTCTAACATCAGTGCATATTCCTCATTTGTGCAATTCTTCACTGATTTCACAGACCTTGCCTGCGTTCATGTCTTCCTTAAATGAGAGCCTACTATCACTTGATTTTTGTCAGATAGGTCACTCATAATAATAGATTCTACATGTATCTGTACGTCAAGATAAAATAATATTTTTTTGATTCCCCTCGAAAATTACTGAATATACCAGATATCTAACAAAGTCCAATTATTTAATTAATTATGACTAATTTTACCAAACCAGGTCATAATATGGGGAGTTAGATGCTACGCATGGTTGGTTATTTACACTGGACGGATTTGAACTGTACATATTTGATTAACTAACTACCCACCAAACACACATACACATGGGTGTGTATGTGTAATTATGTGTAGATCTACAATTCAAATTCATCGAATATAAATAACCAGATGTAACATATAATATTCCGTCATAATATATAGTTTTATTTGAGGGGTGATGTACATGAGTCATTAAAAAAGGCATGTGAGATAGTGGGGGACCTCAATTGATTGAAGCTAATGTCCCTTTAGCATGGGCCTTAGACAAAGGCACAATATCAAATATACATTTCTTGTGAATTTAATTTATTCCCAACTAACCCACATTCCCAAGACTTTTTACGGACTAGTACCCTACGTTCCACTCTATCCACCATTTGAGTTCCCCTCCTAGGAAACACATTCTACACTCTACACACACTAATTATATATATGGACTTCTTATATTATTAAAATAACATGGTGTGTTTCACTAGGTGTAGGACCTCATAAACCGATAAAAGACTGCCTTTAAAAAAAATGTGTATAATATTTCTACTATTATCTGAAACTAAATTAAAATAGGATAATATCAATCCCTACTCATCGGTTATTGAGATGCTGCACCCGATGAAATACACCGGATGATTATTAACCGTTGATGTGATAAAACAACTTCCCACTAAAGACACATACACATAGGTATGTATATGATTATGTGCAGGTCAACAGGTAATCATCAGCCGATATATTTTACAAGATGTAGCATCAAATAAATTAAACACTACTCCATCTGTCTCTTTCTCTAAAGTTTAAAACAGAAGAATACAAATTATGAGCTATTTAAATTGGCAACCACCAACCAAGACCTAGTCTCATAATTTATAAGGGGCACATATATATACTAGAGCTTTTGAATAATATATACTAAAAGTCTACAATAAATTGGGGCAAGTTTGAAAGACAGACTCATAATTAACCAATTCAATTTCTTGTTGGCTATTAATTAATGAGCTAGCGATTAATTGCTCGATCTACCCAAAATTGTATAGCTTCAATTCTCCAAAAAATGAGATTTCAAATATTGTTGATGGATGTATTCATAAAAACCGTACCTACATTTATAATCGAAAGATATTTCAAACAATATATGAACTTGTACACATAATTTCAAAATCAATAAGGAAAATTACTTAATAGACCCCAAGTACATTAGTTAATAGCCTCAATTCAATTTTTTTTTGAGTATTTTAACAAAACATGACAACAAACTTCTGAAAATTACCTGAAGATTAATTTTGAAATTGGTTTGAATGACAATGAACTTTTGAATTTGTCTGAAAATTAAATTGAGAACTTTTGGAAACCGAACAATATCTTTTTCAAAATTGACAAGAACTTCTGAAAATTGACAGGGAACTTCGACATAATTAGAGTGCGCCACATTACTGCTCACATCGTGCACATCTGCTATTCAACGACACGCCTATATTGTTCCCATTGAGGCTTCTCTGATTGGAACACTTGCTCTATTGCCTTTGCCTCTTAGGCGGCCAACAATCTCTCACTTGGTCTTCGAATTATAAGTATCAATCCGCTCTTTTAGCCAAAAATAAATGATCGAAAGAGCTTTTGTCGAAACAAAAAATTGTTGTTTCTTTATTGCTCATGACATTTAATTTGAGGAACTTTTAACCTATCATATGGTTTTTAATTTATACTATATGATGTATATGTAGCCTAAATGGCTTAATCACGAATTGAAGATGTGAAATATTGGATATAAAGTGATAAAAAAACCCAAATAAGAAGAAGCTCACGCGTGAGCAACTTGCAAAAAGAAGTGTTGGGGGAGAATTTTCTGGCGTTAGCACTCTGACAATCAAGTCAGTCGGATTCTGGAGAAACAATACAAGTGTATTTAGAAAAAAACTATAATATAAGAATGTGTGTATTAGGAATAATTTGATTCTCGCTTGATTTCTGTCGGATTCTCTTTCTTGCTTAGCGAATTTCCTTTTTTTAGTCATATGTGTTGTAATCGAAAGGAATCATTTTCCGTTGATACCCATCGTCGGGTGATGTCTTCATAGAGAGAGTTGTTCAACATTTATGCTCCAAGACTGTATTTATATCGGTCGTAGGGATGGAGTGGTGGGCTCCCCTTGATGTCTTTGTTCAGATCACACGTGAGACTGGTGCAATTACTACGAGTTGTGCTTGTCTGCTGTGGCGAGCTATCTTGCTCCCTGCGATCTGGGTCAGTTTAATGGAGCGCGTCCGTCGGTGTAGTCGCTCCTGGTTATATTGTAAGTGGACCTCTCCGTGGTCAATGTCGTGTTGCAGGCTTTCACCTTTGTTTCAAACATTGAACCTAATAATTTAATCACATTTCATTTATTTGAAAAGGAAAAAGTAAAAAAACGACAATGTAACATATTATTCGGGGTGAATTTATGGATTCCATGATTAATTTTCATAACTTACAATTATTTTTAAATACTATATATTTGGAAGATAGATACAAGCAAGGTATGATGATCTCTAATTCATAGCTCCACACTAAACTTTAAAACGTCACATTGAGGACAAAACACTACCCTCGAGAAAGAAAATATATATGCTGAGCCAATTCGCACGTGCCTTCCGTATTGCATGTTTGCCACGTGTCTTGCGTTTGCATGCTTTTGCCACGTGGCACGATTTTCGTATTTATGTATTAATTTTATTTTATTTTGTCTTTCAAACCAAATTATCATCTTCTTTTCGCAAAATAAAAATATAAATCAAATTATGAAACACTTTACGAAATTGAACCAACGTTTTTCCATTTTCTCTTTCACATCCCTCTTAATTTTTCTTAATCCTATAAGTATACCCCAATTTTTAAATCATTTAATCCAACTAATAATATGAGGAAAACCAAAATATTATTTTAATTTACGACTGGAATATTTTGTCTTTCACCAACAATTTTTCAAAATCAGAGATAAAAGAAATCGCTGTAGGCAGCAGCGAGTCCAGGAATTAGTTAAAGAGTTAAAGAGTGGGCTCAAATTTTCGAGGTGCACCCTCGAACAAAATTTAGTATTTATTTTGACATTCTTAAATTATTTAAATTTTAGGTGGGCTAATCAATAAATATTTGGGTGGCTAAATAAATATATAATTATTAACTTGTAATATAATGGAAAATTTACAACTTCTTAGCATAAATTTGAATGTTAGATGGATTAAACAATAAATATTAGGTGGAATAAATAAATATACAGATAAAAAATTGTTTCACACTTCATATAAACAAAAAGAAAACCATATTCTAAATTAAATTCATCCCCACTTCAGAGAACAATCTTTGAACACATTCAACGACTAGAAATATAGAATTACTGCAAAACGAAATTTTATTTCAAATTATAATAAATTGTACAGACAATTCACAATAATTAAAAAAATGATCAGCACAAACTTCCAGCTGACCATCAACAAGAATTACATTAACCACATCGACTTAAACCCCCAGCTAATTAACAAGCTGACTAATTATTCTTAAATACAAAATTAAACACACATAATTAAAAAACAAAAAAAGCCCATGAACACTAAAAAAACAATCTTCAGCAAAAATCACCACCACCCACGGCCACGCGCGCTCACCTATACATACATACACACTTGTATGTATATGCTGGTGCAAAAGATCCTTATGTACACAAAAAAGAAACCCCCCCCCCCCTTGAAATCTCCCATATCAAAAGTCAAATATATATAAAAATCAACGGCCCAGATCTTACGGTCCAAGATATTCTCTTTTCTTGATTATTAATTAATTAATTAATTTAGGTGAGTAAATCATTAACCCAGCCAAGATCCGGCCCAACCATATTCCCTTCATTGTTGTTGTTGTTGTACCTGTTATCCTCCATTAAATTCCTTCCAGAAAAATCTCCACGGTAGAATTTGCTATCTCCAGACATGAATTTGCTATGTCCACGCCCCGCTAGTGTTGTCGGGGTTGAAGGAGACAGCACAAACTGCGGCTGGTGCTCCTCCGCGCTGAAGTTCACATCCAGCCATGGCAGATTCCTCTTCGCCGCCGCCTGAGCAGCTTCATTCATGTTCATCGCCTCCACAGAAGCCATCAGCTCGTTCAGTATCGCATCCTTGTAGCTCAGCCCCCCACCACCACCACCAAACTCCGGCGGAAACCCATACGGCGAAAACTCCGGCGAGTACGCCGGCGAAATCGGAGGAGACGCCGGAGGAGACAGGTGGTGGGACATGCCCATCATCAGAGTCGAAGTCGGGGACGCAGTCGTCGTCGTCACAGAATGGCAAAAGACACAGCAGTTCTGATTACGATACATATTCTTCTCCGCCGCCATGGCCGCCGGAGAATGATCCATAGCCGCCGCCGCAGACGGCGGCGAAGGAGAGGAAGTATCCGGAACAATTCGAAGCTGCCGAGTCGAATGGGCAAAAAAACATACCTTGCGTTTACAATTCTTCCCATCCTTGCACGCCTCAGTGCGGTAGCGAGAAGGGTGTAGCCAACACTCGAAGACTCCATGCGAAAACTCGCAGTTGTCGCCTTTGCCGCAGTGTCCCTTCCGAAACTCAGAACAGACGGTACCAGAGTAACGGTACCGTCTGGGATCTCTCCGGCGAGCCTTCTCGCCGGGGTGGGCGAACGGGCAGTCCGTCCAGTCATGGCTCCTGCTCCGATTACATTTCCGGACCTTGAACTCGTAGATCCGGAACTGGTCGGAGGAGTAGGGGTCGTCGTCCTCGTCGGCGTCCGCGTTGTTGTACGGCAAGAACTTGGAGAACACGGCGTCCTCCGCCCTGGGGGAGTCGGCGTACGCGTCTCCGGCGGCTGCGGCGGCGGAGCGGCGGCCGAGGAGCTTACGGGGAGGGATGTCGATATCGCGGAGGGATTTCTTGGTGAGGTTATTGAAAAGTTGGTGGGAATGGTGGAACTTGTGTTGCTGCTGCTCAGCACAAACACTGCCCATCATGTTTTTCTTTTCTTTTTTCTAGGTAATTTAATTTATTGTGTTTTTATTTTCTGAGGGAACATGAGAGAATTGTAGATAATGGAGGAGGATATATATACACATATAGATATACAATGGGGGTGGGGTGGGGGTGGGGGTAGGGGGGGGTGTGACGAGGATGGTGTGAAGTATGGGCAAAGAGGTGCGTGGCTGAATAGAATTAGGGGAGTATGCATGCAGAGTTATATATGTGGCAGCTCGATATTACATGCAAATACAGGCACCACCCTCTCTCCTTTGTCCCATCCTCTCTGTGGGGCCCACACCTCTTTTTTTCTTTTTTTTTTTTTCTTTTTTGTAGTTTTCTTCTTATTGCTGTCATCATGGTTTTCAGACTTTACTACAAGGGGTCTCTCCATGGAATTTCGGGACAAAATTAGGAGCATGCATGCACTAGAAAATTATATGCTACACATCGTTTCATTGTAAATCGTACACATAATTATATATATAGCCGTATGAATGTGTGTTTATTGAATGATTATTTAATTTCATTTATAGTTAACATACTTAGTGTAAATAGACAGGTGTAGCATATAAGTTCCCGGGTATACAGTAGCACCATTTCTTCAAAGTTTTATTTATGAAAAAATAATAATAAAATAAATTTTTTTTCTTTTGTTAGTGTTATTGTGTGTCAATGACTAATTAGATGTGTAGAGCAATTTTATTTGTAGAAAAAAAGTTGTTTTTATACATGCTACATTTTACTTATATTGGCCCCTTGTTTTGGATTTTGTTCATTTCATATATAGTATTGATTGTAACTTGGATATATAATATATTATATGTTGTCACCTACCAATTATATGGGACTTGTGAAGTCCAATTGGGTTGGTGAGAAGTTAATTAGATACTGCATTTGGTTAATTTGATATTTGCCGAGAGATGTAACCATATAAGTCACGTGTGACAATTTTGGTCTAGAAAATTTTAGCAAGAGAATTTGAACACTAGTCATTTGATCGGTCTCTTTTAATTACTGCATCAACTAGGCCACCCCGTCCTATCCTATATTAATTTATTGAGAAATTGCATTTTGGATATCTACTAATTCAGTTGTACAATTAAATTATATATAAAAAAAACATCATACCTTACATAATTCTATTAAAACTCAAATGCGACCTAAGTTTAATATGCGACAATATATGATACCTCTATGGAAATTTTGATGCCACACCTGATTATTTACACCTCGGGGTCCCATATCATTCGAAATTTCCGAGGACTGGATATCTCCACTTTGAGAAACTCCATTCAAGATTCCTCATTATAAATCATACTCAATTCCACAAATTGAACTAGTTCACAAGGAATTCATCTTAATTTACTGATTCAATGTCGATGAAATATCATCCTCTAAACAAATGTAAGTACTTGGGAGATATTATTTCACGAGTCTCACCTCAAGCGACCTCTTGCCTGAGCTATTTCGTATCATTGTACATAGTCTAACGACCCCGCGCTCCCATCCACAAAGACACGTTGCCTTGTCAAAGAGACAAGTGTCCATCATCGGCGCTCTGCCCAAATGTAACCTATATTTTCGTGGCATTTTTAGTCTCAACGGCCTCAGCTAAACAACACTCACTTGCCTCGACTTTCACCACGCTATTTTGAGCGTCCGTCCATAACTTCCACTTTCGTGTAGTTTTAGTTTGTGTTGTATGGTTGGTAAACAAGGATAAGTGTTTTTTAGGAAAGTACGGAATGCATCATCATATAATCATCTTATAAATAAAGAAAAATACTCTTAATAAAAGACTATATGCTAAATTATAATATAATTATCTTTATTTTTGACGATTATTGTTTATAATGTAATTTATTATAAATTTACTCTAAGTTCATAAATAATGTAGTATTTGCAATAAACTAAAAGACATGTAAAAAACTAAGCTACAAACAAATATGTTTTGTTTTTTCTTTAAGACAAGGAAAAAGGACAAAAAATAAATATAATTAGAGTAATTTAACAATTAATATATCAAACTCCGTTGTAGTGTCACATGGTGTCGAGCTCCAATTCTTGAGAAATAGTTACACGTGCAGGGATGACCTAGCTGTTGGAGCAGGTGAGCTTGTGTCAATTGATTCAAGTTCGAATTTTCTTGTCAATAACGGTTGTTAGGTGAGTTAGCCACAAATAGTTAGCCTAGTGTTGTTTACTTCTCTTGTATGGTTTACAAGCTATTATACGAGATTGTAGGTTTATCCAGTGCACCTATATGGTTGACTGCATGTTCCTTAATTACTGAAAAAAAAGATGAGGTCCGATTGTATTTGATTAATAGAGCATTCGTACCAAATACTCTCCTATACAAAAAATTAAATGTGAGAAAATCCCTACAATAATATTGCAAGTAGTTTTACGTTTTTGCAAAATCACTTTTATTTTTACTTCTCTTAGAATAATATGCTTTAAGTTATTTTTTAAAATTACCTATATAGAACTTTTTTTTCTATTTAAGTTGATTTTTCAGCACATTTGCAAATATTCCCAATTAGGGGTGTAAATGAGTTGAGCCGTACCCCACAAAAGCTCGAACTCGAGTTTTTCGTGCACAAGCTCGAGCTTCCTGATGAGTCTGGACCGAGCTTATTCTTAGTTGTCCGTAAGCTCGCGGGCCGGCTCGAGCTTTTCTTATTTAATTTTTTTTTTTTTTTTTTTACTTTTATTACAAGTATATTTAATGTAAAATCAATAATAACTTCATATAAATAGTTAAAAACATAAATTACAGTCCATTTTTATTTCCTAATTTTCTATTATAATTTACAATAATAATAAACCTCATAATATCAATTAAAAAGAAAATGGACCCAAACTCGAGCACGACAAACTCACACTCGAGTTCGAGCTCGTCAAAACAGTCAGAATCTAACTCAAGCTTGGCTCAATTTGAAACCTACCCTCAACTTTTAAAAACAATAAAAAACTTAATACAAACTTAAATCACATAATCACTAACTATGTTTTGAATAAGTATTTGCAATATTTTGCTTTGAATAAACATTTGTAAACACATACAATTGATTACCCAAAACACCTAGCTCTATTTCGTATCCTTTTTTTGAGACAAGCACATGATTGGTTGGAGAAGCGGTTTTCGCTGAGAGCTTGACACGTTTCATGCAATGAATTAAGATGGGTTCTTTGAGCTATGATGAGTGAGAATTATTATGGGTTTTCTTTCTCTCACTAGATTTATGATCTCTGCCCCAAAAACTGTATGTTAGTGGAAATTTTGTCGTGGGTCTAATTTCTGATTCAATCGAAGTTTGGGCCAGAGTTTGTGTCGTGTATCTGAAAAATGGGTTTCCCAGTGACTGGCCCATTATATGTGTGCCACGTCAGCAGATAATACGTATTCCTCGTGGGTTTCACGTGTGGCTTCGGCCACGTGGTCAATCATTAATATTATTTTATTTATTTGGTAGAGTCCAATATTAAATTCCGAAGTATTATATATGTATTTACATAAGGGTAATGATATACGCAGGCCATTTGACACTTTTTTACCATGATTTTTTACTTTTTTACCATAGCTATTTACCTTTTGTACTATTCCTACCCAATAAAAAAAAAAAAAAAAAAATTAAATTGTTGTGCTCGTGCAAATACATGCGAGCATTTCAACAGTGCTCATCTGATTTCACACGAACACTGTTGAAATGCTCGCATGTTTTTGCACGAGCATCTTATAAATCAAAAAATAAAAATAAAAAAAATAATCTGCTCGTGTAAAAACACACGAGCGGTTGAAAAGCGTTCGTGTGAAATCACACGAGCACTTTGCAACCGCTCGTGTGTTTTTACACGAGCAATTAAAAAAAAAACAAATAATAAAAATGCCTGCTCGTGTGGATTTACACGATCACAGTGAATGCGCTCGTGTAAATTCACACGAGCAGGCCAACGTGTGATTTTTTTCGTTTTTTTTCCGGATTCGTAATCTACATAACAAGAGGATCGTAAAAACGTAAAAATTACCTCCGATCTGTTGACGATTTGCACGGGCTTTGCGAAAAAAAATCGAAAGGTTGAGAGAGTTTTGAGTTTTTTTACTTTTTGTTTTTTGAAGAATGGTAAAAAATGTGCCTGAATGTTTAATTTTGGCCTGCACAAATCATTTCAGTTTACAAAATACATAAATATCATAATTGTATGAATTTATGAAATTTGACCAGTCTGAAAAGAAAACATTTCAATGAAATACTTTAGAACAAAATTAAATAGTTCATTAAAAAATATGATATGTTAAAAAAAAAAAATCAAAATTTCTACCTCATGTAAACTTATAAAATCCCACCTTTAATATTGATTTTTAATTACTTAGGTAAAATTTGATCCATGTCACAATTAATGCATCAAGTTTACTATATTTCTATTTTCATGTCATTATTTAACTTTGAAGGTTTGACTCAGTGTTTTGAAACTCGGACCGGGTTGAATTGGTTAAATCGCGATCAATTGCCTTGTTCGGTCCGTTGTGATCGTTTTGAACCGTAATATCGGAATTGAAGTGAAAATGGGGTTATTTTTTACCAAAATTGTGTTTTACAAAAAAAGTAAACAAATAAAATGGCAAAAAACGACGTTTTTTTTACCGTTCAGTTGCAAAAAAATAAAATTAAATCAAATGAAATGGCAAAAAAAGACATTTTTTTTACCGTCCAGCAACTGAGCACTCTCACCGATGCAAATCCTGTCGGGAGTGTTCGTTAGGGGAGTAAACGAGGCGAGCTTGACAGTTTTGGCGAGCTTGAGCTCAAGCCCGCATCCATTTTAACGAGCTCTTCGAGCATTGTTTTTCTAAGCTCGAGCTCGAGCCTGAATCATTTTGTATATTTTTTATATATTTTGTTTTATTTTTTATTAATATCGTTAGAAATTTATTATTATAAATTACAATAAAAAATTCAAAAAAAATGACCTGTAGTTTATTTTTTAAATTATTTATTTTACTAATTATATTATATTTATAAAAAGAACTCACGAACCGGTTTGCGAGCTCACGAACAATTAAAATTGAACTCGGGCTTGATTCATCAAAAAACTCGAGCTCGTAAAATTCGAGTTTGAGTTTGAGCTTTTGTTGAGCCGTCTCACGGAGCTCATGAGCGGGCTCGGCTCATTTATACGCCTAGTCTTCCTCCTCATTGTTGTGAATATTTTTAGAAAATACAATTTTATATTAAACAATTAAGAACATGCAATATATAAAATAAGATAATCATATAGGAATAGAAAATAGATTAAAGTAAAAGTAATAGAACGGCTGGCCTGAATAGGAGTCGTGCCACTAGACACTGTCCTAAGAGAATGATTGCCTCCCTTCGTGCAGGTATTGACGGCTGATCATACTCCCAAGATAAAACCCAATGGCCTCGCCGGTGCTTCGTCTATGAGCAACGATCATAGGAAGCTTAAGAACGAACCTTATCTAAGTGCCCAAGGTTTATAGGAAAATATAGAAGATGATGCATGCTTTGTGTAAGTGTGTATGTGTAGTGTTATATGCTATGATGTGTTCTAGCAAGTAAGCTAATGACCCTATTTATAGGGTGGTTGTGACCTTAAGGGTCAAAGAGAGTTTAATGGTGCATAATGACCATTGAAGGGGACGTTACAAAATATAATTAAAATAATAAAAACAATTTTAAGTTTTAAAACTTCTCAAATTTCCAACAATCCCCCACAAGGTTTAAAACTTAAAATGTATGCATGTATACTTATATATAAAATAGGGCACTAATATTGTGCAATGGGTGTAGGAGCCTTCCGAGCTTGAGCCTACACTTAGTGTTGATGATTTCCATTTGAGGGAACGATAATGGCGCAAGCGCTTTGAATTATGTCCCTTCACCAAACTTCAATGCATCACACACACAATATCGATATCGGTTCAGTTCAAGCGGGTTAGCGCGTTATCGGCCATGCGCTTTTATCTTGATTCTCGTGAAAGTTTCTAGGGTTAGCCCAAACCCATAGCCACGGCCTCATGGCAACTTTTCACTTAGGTGAAACCTCCAAGGGTACGTATGACCTCCACCCTACGGTATTCCCGCTTTGGTTTCATTAAGGGTTAAACCCATCCTTTTCGTCACACTATAAAGCACTATCACCATAGGGATGGGAAGGAGGTGCTCTCCTCATAATTTTAATTTAGTGCTTAACGAGTCACGCATTTACGGATTGTTTCTACCACATTGAACCTTCTTCATGGGGTCTCCAATCACAAAGGTTGGGTTACTCCCGGAGGTGACTCCCTTACGGGCTTATGCCCATCCCCCTCGATGAATTTTTTACATCCTTATAGGATGAATCTTTAATAGATCAATGATCATTTCTTTCGAAATTTTAATTTGATCAATGATTTATACACCCTTAGAGGGCAGATCTTTAACAAGTGTTTCAAACTTTACTTTTACTGTTGAGAGAATATCATATTTCTCTTCAACTGATACTCAATACTTTGAGATTTTCCTGCAGGTGTCAAACTCAATTTCTTGTACGAAGATCAATGATCAAATATTTTAATTTTCTCATACATGATCTTATATGATCAAGTTTTCATTTTGATAAATACCCCCACATTTCAAGAGAATTTAGGCATGAAATAATGTTTTTAACAACAACAGCATAGAGCTTTTAATTTCAATTAAATGAAATTAGCTATCTAAGCAAATTCACAAAAGATAGTGGGAGTTTTAGATATAAGATGAAATATATACTCCATTTAAATCACGTTATCTTGAACAAGGAGAAATACTTATTGAAATAACTTTTAATGAATAAATTCTCAAATTTGTCTTTCGGGTATTTGTTTGAAACAAAATGTTTGGCAAAAGATAAAGAGATACCTCAAAATATTAATTAAAAGCCATAGTCAATTAACTTTCAAAATCACCAATTAATGCCATGCGTCGGCATACAAGGATAATTAACCTTTGATTTAATTTACCACGAAAACATATCTCTATCAAATTTTAATTTTCACCAAAATAAATTAAACACTTAATTCAAACTCAATAGTTCACTTTTGATAACATGAACATATTATGAGAATCATTTTCAATCTAAACAATGTGAAAATAGTTGAGCCATTATCATAGAATGGTTTTCATGCAGAGGCATTCTAGAATTCAAACAAATCAAATAGCACGGACATAGTCTCATGGAATATCAAAATTTCACATACTTAAATTCATGCATGCAATAATATCTTGAATTCATGAAGTGTTAAATCCATTTGAAAGTTCACCAAACATAGCTTTAAACTTTATTTTATTTATAAACAATAACTATATGTAGACAATTATCAAAAATTGGATTTATGAGTGGAAACAGAATAATTTAAAGAAGAGAGTCAAAAATTCACACTATTTTATTTTTATGAAAAATAAATGCCATGCATAGTCATAAACTAAAATAATTACGTACAATTGTCAGGCTAATGAATGTTATAAAAATATTTCTCAATTAGTGAATTTTCAATGGACAAATAAACAAATAATTAATTAATATTTCAGTTAACTTTTAACAATTAAATCATGCCAAATGATACTCTGAACAATATTCATATGTAACCCATTATTCGAAATATAACACTAATCAATTCATGCAAACAACAAGAAGTAAAATGTTCGAATATACAAATCACCCCGAACACAAACGACTAGGATCTTTAGTGATTAATTAGCCAATAGCACATCTATATTTTAGCTACTTCCAGAAGAAATAATTTTATCTTCTAAAATGTTATTAAAGATATATCATATCTCATGCCCCTCAATATACGGGGTTTAACTATCATTTTCATTTCAACTTATTTATTTATTATTATATTTTCATAATAGTACCCAAAGATTGTGGATTTTTCAATTCTCAACAATTTGAGTTATATAGTAGATAATTAATCGTAAGTGCGCAAACACATCATATAGATAATTAAGTTGTCCACGAGTAGACACATAACTTAGACGACTTTAAACTTTTAGCAAGCATACCTCTTGAACGACTAGGATCCGTTCGTAGCTACATTCATCCCTTTTATTATGTATCCACAAACTTCCCATTGAGTGCGATTTCCTTATAATGCAATCACAACTGATGGTTTATACGTTAATAATACACATGATATGACATATGGGATATAGGGTTTTCAAATTATTCATTTCATTAAAAAGACAATACTAAGTGATTATAAAACTAATAATCAATTCAATGATTTAAATATAAAGGCAATAAGATTTTGCATCTGATGCATAGACTAAGGATAACCTATATGGGTATATTAGACTATATCAAGTTTATGAGTACTAATTAACCGTAAGAAGCTTTAACGTTGACAAAATGAATTGAATTCTAATTTTATCATGTGCCACATAAATATTTCTTTTCGGTTACAAAATAAATGCAATTAAATATTTAAATAAATATAAATTAAAGATCATGAATTATCAAGCTTCCAATTATATATGCAATACATACGATAATATATATCTAAATATATAGTTGATTGTCATTCTGATAACTACAAATATCTACTACAAAATTCCCACTAATTATAAAATATAAATCATATATAAATAAATTTAGTTATGATGATGAATAAGTTAATGAAACGTCCAGACAAACTATATATAACACATAAATTAAAAATAAGCTATTCATGTTCAAATGCAGAAACAGAAAGGAGAATTTTCATTTCTATATTCAATTGTTCTCCAATCCTTATAATTATGTAATTAACGAGTTTGAGCATTAATCTGACTATCAAATAAATGAATTTATCACAATCCACAAATATATGTAAGATTAACCGATCGACCAAAATAAATTAAACAAGAACCTGATTTGTGTCACCATAAAATGATATACTATGAACAACAACTAACATATGCATGTTATAATAAGGATTGATATTAATCAACTTTAGTTGAGATTCGTACAAACCTTTTGTACCATAATTATAGTTATCAATTAACAATATGCTAGAAACAATACCCACTTTTTTTATAAGCAAATATTCATTCTCTTAGATTGTTGTGAATATTTTTAGAAAATACAATTTTATATTAAACAATTAAGAACATGCAATATATAAAATAAGATAATCATATAGGAATAGAAAATAGATTAAAGTAAAAGTAATAGAACGGCTGGCCTGAATAGGAGTCGTGCCACTAGACACTGTCCTAAGAGAATGATTGCCTCCCTTCGTGCAGGTATTGACGGCTGATCATACTCCCAAGATAAAACCCAATGGCCTCGCCGGTGCTTCGTCTATGAGCAACGATCATAGGAAGCTTAAGAACGAACCTTATCTAAGTGCCCAAGGTTTATAGGAAAATATAGAAGATGATGCATGCTTTGTGTAAGTGTGTATGTGTAGTGTTATATGCTATGATGTGTTCTAGCAAGTAAGCTAATGACCCTATTTATAGGGTGGTTGTGACCTTAAGGGTCAAAGAGAGTTTAATGGTGCATAATGGCCATTGAAGGGGACGTTACAAAATATAATTAAAATAATAAAAACAATTTTAAGTTTTAAAACTTCTCAAATTTCCAACACTCATAAACCGAGAAAGAACCCGGGTTATTGAAGATGCCATCGCACTATTAGGGAGGAAGGGTGGAGGTGTCCAGCGAGCCGGCCAGCTTGGCAGGAGGGGAGGTGACGACGGGTGGGCCAGGGGCGGTGTGGTAGGGCTGCCCGGGTTTGACGGGGAGAAGGGGCTCATCTTCTTTTTTTCTTTTTTCTTTTTTTGCTTGTTTGCCTTTTTTTTTTTTTTTTCTTTTTCCCTTTCTTGTGACTACCGATTACACGGGATTGTTTGCCTTTGACTACCGATTACACGGGGTTTTTTGCATTTTACTCTTAATATTATGTAACTGAACGCCTATATGTATTATTCCGTTTGATAAGCACGTCGAAAGAAGAAAATCAGAGTAATGGTCGTATTTGAACCCGACATTCAAGCTGTCTACTAATTGTAACTGTTGGAAAATTTTCAACTGGGTTATAGGTCTATGAAATGTTACATCTGGTGTAAAACAACGAGCGATTTTAACATCATTAATCTATACAAATAATTACCCACCAAAACATATGCGTATGGAATATGTATTATTATGTGTAGATCAATGGTGCAGGATAACCCGATATATTTCACCATGTGTATCATCTAAAAAACCCTAGTCTGTAAACAACGATTTTTGTTTTAAGAAGAGTAAATCAACCTAACACTAACCTAAACATCAAAGGGAAAATAAAATAAAAAATAAAGGCACCAAACATTAAATAGAAGATATTTACTTGACATCTAAAAACATATAATACATTTTTTACCAAAAACATTCACACACTGAATTGGGGCTAAATCATAAATATTTTTAAGAAAGGGGTTGAAATAGCATGGTCACATGCTTTTTTCCATCCAAAGTAACACCAAAATCAAACGGTGGATGGAAGGTGTAAAAAAATCGATTATTTGAGGACCAATTTCGTGGGAAAAAAAAAAATAGGACAAAAAAAGAAAATGTATAATAGCAGACTTTATCAACCAATCAAAATGCCAAGAAAAATATGAAAAAGGGTTCACTTATAAAAAAATATGAAAGAAAAATCCTAATATACAAATACCTGAAATGATGATTCATTGTGTATCTTCATATATATTAACATAGAGGGAAAAGGGCAAACAACTTTTTTTATGAAAATTTACACGAGAAAATGACTAATTCCGCTCGTTTTAATTACATATAATAACATATTAAACATTAATCGTAAAATAATATTTTGGATGAAATATATATATATATATTAGTGAAACCTCACAACAATGCACGAGATATCGTCCTTGCTTCTCCTCGCAACAGCCTCGTCACACAAATGCTTTGCTGCCGAGTGAGAGTCCTTCATACTTCTGATCGACTCCACAGCTTCTTGGTTCGACATCACCTGTAAGCGATCGTTTCGGAATTCGGATTAGATTTGGTAGATAATATAATCATGGGGTTTTATTCTTCAAAGTTCAAACTCGTCATAAAAATGAGCCCGAATTTTAATTGAGCATATAAAAAGTGTCTCGTATAAAAAATCCCATATTATATATATATATATATATATATATATATATATATATATATATATATATATATATATATATATATATATATATATATATATAAATTTGAAAAATAAAAGATCGGAAATGTGTCACCTTCCACAGGCCATCACTAGCCAAAATGAGAAACTCGACGTCGTCGTCTATTATCTCGACTGTAATATCCGGCTCGGAACTAAGATGCCTCTTCAAGCTCTTGTCACCAAACGCCCTCGCCACTGCCAGCTGTCCATCAACTCTCGGTACATCACCTATGTGAACAACAAACTCTCGTATTCTTGATAAAAATAAAATTAAAGGGCATCTTCATTTCACGACAAAGGCTCGATAAAACTTGAAGTGAATGTTTATAAATATTGATTTTCGATACATAGATACTAAACGACAATAAAGCCTAGTAAACTTTATCTCATAAAATGAATCCAATTCGATTCGCGCACACGAGCTCTACTATATTCCTAATCTTTTACTACCTTTTCATATATTAGTAAATACATCGAGTATAAAATAAATTTATATCAACTCCTATCAAATAATGGGTAAATTACGAAAAACCCCCTGAACTTAGGCTAAATAACGAAAACACCTCCACCTGTCCGTAATAACCAAAATCCTCCTCTGATTAACTGTTGATCGAGTTTTTTACAGAAAATGTGTACAGTCTATTATACCTTCTATTAAATAGGTTAGAAATAAAAGAAAATATCTGAAATTGTGTAGATTCATTCCCTGTAATTAAAAAAAATCCATGAAAAGTCACAATGTAAGGGGTTGGTGTAAGACGGAAACAAACTTTAGGGGGTTTTTGGTAATTAAGAATAGGTGGGCGTTTTTTTCGTTATTTAGCCCAAGTTCAGGGGGGTTTTGTAATTTACCCTAAAATAATTTACCAAACATTGAAAAAAAATCTAATTAAATAAAGACAAACAAAAATATTTTTTGTATACATATTTTTAGTACACCCCATTTGGACTCATTTCAAATCGTTCAATCCAAACGCAACCTTACGGAACTTTCTAGAAGGGTCTAGACCAACGAAGATAAAAAAAAAAAAAAAGTAGAAGTAGAACTATATTCACCTGGAATATTGGATACGAATCCACCTTTGCTCTCGATCAACTTCTTTTCCTTGCTCGGTTCATGATCAACCGAAAGTTGCTTAGCAACACCTTTCTTGCAAATAACAGCTCTCGAGTCGCCGACATTTGCGACTACAAGTGTTTGACCGTTCATTAATATTGCAGTAACTGCCGTTGACCCGCCTTTCCCCAAGCGAAACGATTGCTCTAGTATCTCCTTATCTGTTGCCAGATAAGCGTTCTTCAGCGCGCTCCCTGTATTACTCCAAAATTCATTCTGTTCGAGCAAAATCAATATACGGGATTTTTTTTTTCAGAAATTGGGAGGGAAATCATATATGAAAATGGTAAGAAAATAGTTACAAGCAATTTAGGCTCTGTTTGGATCAAGGTAAATGTGAAGGAAAAGACGAAAGGTAAAATAAATTTCTTGTTTGATTATGAGGTGAAATATTAGGTAAAATGATTCGGGAAAAAAATGAAAGTACTTTGTAAGATGTTTGAACTTATAAGCTCTTTAAAAGTGTTTGGTAATTTTTTTTAAGAGATATTAAAAAAAGAAAAAAAAAATTGTTGGAGAGTAAAGTGCTTTCAAAAGCTTACTTAAAAGCATAAGTTAGTGATTGTGAGTTAAGTTGATATTAAGTGCTTAATTCTAAAAGTTGGGGGTGTTTGCAAAATTCTGGAAAATCAATTTAAATAGAAAAAGCAGGTACTTGGTGCTTTTACAAAATATAGCTTAAAACAGCTTATTTTAAGAGCTTATTTTAAGAGAAGCAAAAGCAAAAGTCGGTTTTGCAAACACTTAAAAACAGATTATGAGAGAAAAAAAGCTCATAATCTATTTCTAAAAGCTTTTGCAAACACCACCTAAAAATAACTTATAAGTTCATTATCCAACCAACTTATGAGATGTAAGAACTTATCAAATGCTTAAAATAAGCTTAACCAAACACCCTCTAAACCCTTGAAAACATTTCGTAAAAAAAAAGTGAGAAGAACTACACGTAAAACACTAGCACGTTTTCTATATTCTCCAATTCATCACCATTTTCCTTAGGAACCAAACATATTAGAGATTTTCCAAATTTCAAGAATCAATCAACCAAACAGAGCCTTAAAAGGAAAATTAAACGAAAAAAAAGTAGCATCACCTGGTTTAAAATATTGTCGAATAGGTTCCCTTGCAAGTACCTAGCGACATCGTGGCCCATATGACCGTCAAAGATGGCAAAAAGACCTAATTCTTTATCGTCCAATATTTTAAATTCGGAAACCAAACAATCTTCCATCGCGTGATGTGTTTTTCCTTTCATCAGATGCGAGCCGTGTGTAATACGCTTCGAGAATCTGCTTTTACCACCTTTTTTAGCGTCGGGTGTCACCGGACTGGAAAAACATGCTTTTTCCTGAATAATAATAATAAAAATAAATTAAAACAAATTACAGATACACACACACACACACAGACACATACATAAATGGCTTTTGCTATTTGGCATTAAAAATCGTGACAAATACATGTATTCGATCAAGAAACAGTTTCGAGTCCGTTTTTGAAGATTTGTTAGTCATTCACTCTTTTTGCAACGACTCGTATTAGTTCTCGTCTTTTTCTGTTTCACTTTGCATTTTGTATATCTAAACTTATATATCGATAACAGAAACCAGTATACTAGTGAGTGCATCGATACAATCATGCCACTAACACTGCAGCAAAATATTACCATACGATTTTCTTTTTTTTTTTCGACTAAATAAACCCGTAAAGACTTCATTATAATTCAAACGCGTATAGAGACAGCATGAACAAGATACATTCATTACTCCGAAAAGACTAAAATTAAACAACACTTAGCCATGAAATAATCATGTAGAATTCACTTCAGAATCAAGATATAACAAAATAGCAAGATTCGACAAAATCAACTGCGAATTAGCCGATAAGAATAATTTATTCAAACAATTGACCGAGTGTCTAAACTTCATATGATTTTACTTTGCAAGATTACCACATACAGTTGAACCTCTATAAACTAAGACTCGTACAGACAAAGTTCTATTAATTTAGCGAAATATTAAATTATCGAGCTAATAATTTAGTACGATTTTACCGAGGAGTCGGGAGTCGGGACAGTAAGAAATTATTATTTAAGCGAGGTTATTAATTTATCGATGTTTTACTGTATTTAATTCTCTTACATCCTTGTAACCCTAACCCCCAAATAGTGAAATTCAGTTCAAAAAATTAACATCCATACATGATAACTCTAAAGAATCGGCCAATTACAAATGTAAAATCAAAAACAAAAATTAAAACTAAAAAAATAAAAAAATAAAAAAATAAAAAATGTACGGACCTTCATCTTGTTAAGAATTTCTCTCCCTGTCATTACTGAATAACTCAAATGGGATTCAGGAAAATATTGAATTTTTTTTTTTTTTATAAGCTGCAGATCTTGCAGTATTATTACTGGTAATAAAATAATTAAGGAATTTATGCAGAGAGTGTTGACTTGGTACAGCAATTTACATATTTATGATGGACGGAGTGTTGACATTTGCGATTGCTTTCCGATTCGACGTCTTCCTCTCTATTATTTTAATTTTACAGTAAATTACTGGAAAGTCCCTGAACTGAGGTGGAATTACAAAACCACTCCCTCATGTACTCATAACAGCTAAAAGAGGCCCTTGAAAATAATAATGAAATTTTTCGATCCCAATCCAAAATAATTTTATTTTGGTGCAATTTATTTCATTCAAAATTTCAATTTATTTTTTATTTTTCGATTTCATTTTTAACAAAAAGAATTAGTTATTTAATTTTAGTTCTAAACCAAATTCTTATTCCAAACAAATTGATAATATTTTGAATGTCAACTAAGGTGGTTTTTGCAAACGTTTTTTTCTAAAGTGATTATAAGTTTTTTTGTGTTCAAAATCAGTTTTTTTTAAAACATTAAAAAGTTCATAATCACTTTAGAAAAGTTTTTGCAAACACCATCTAAATAATAAAATTAGGTGAGCTAAATAAATATATATATGTATAATATAGTGAAAACTTTTTCAATTGAGGGTGGGCGACGGGCCTCCTTAACTTTCTCATCGTGTCCCAAAGTACCCTCATCTCGACTCGATTTTGTCATTTGATAGCTTTGATAAAATTGTCCTTATATCCGTTTTTATTTTTGTTTTTCCCGACTCGACCAGTTTTGAACTACTATCATCTTGTATGATGAGCTTATGATCTGATTTGCTTATATACATATTAGGGTTCGTATAATCCGGCCAAAAAGAATTTGCAATACTTCGAGTTACCCGAATTTATGACCCGGGTTTGTCTTTATCATCCATGTAAAAATTGTGGAACATTTAACATTTATTTTGTTGAGCAAAGGTTTTATATTTTAGTCATTTTGATATCTAAGATCCACTTGGAGCCATGATAAATAACAAAAATAGGGATTTCATGCCAGAAAAGAAAAATGTCACACATAATAGACATATATATATGAGGGTTATTATTCGATAACCCGATATAAAATATACTTTCGTTCTTACAACCATTAAATAAAATAATTCATTACTATTTTCACTTGTACTACTAAAAGATGTTCGCGTTATAAAATGTAATGCATAATTTTTTTCATACTTTAGGAATTCATAATAAATCATCGTGGAGAGCCGAGATCGCGTAGTCTCCCAATTAATGATCGATACTGCAACAAAACAATAAAAATTACATGAAAACGAATTAGTCATCGCTCATTCACTTGTATGTGCGTGTGTGTGTGTGTGTGTGTGTGAGAGAGAGAGAGAGAGAGAGAGAGAGAGAGAGAGAGAGAGAGAGAGAGTTCAAAATTATACATACCTAGAGCAGTTCATGCGTTCAGAGATAGGGAAACTCAATTGTGTGTTGCACTTTAGAGGCAATTCTTGAATACGCAAAGTAATGAAAGGACGGCTTGCGTTATACATCGAAAAGAATTCGATACATCTACAAATTCTCACCCGACCGCCATTTTCTTGATTCACGATCGCATTCAAAGTTGCTATTTTCTGGCAACACGTAGCCGACGGATCATTGCACGCCCCACCTTCGATAAATTCGGAACATGCACTAAAATTGTCGAACACATCTTTGCAAGGCCCGGAGTTGCCATCCTGACCGACTGGTATCGAAACGACCGGCTTCGAAATAGAGAGAACTAATACAAAGAGAACAACGAGAGGACTCATTTTTTTTTTGTAGGTGACAAATTTAAATTTGATAATGTAATTAATGTGTAATGATAAGTAGTAGGGTGTGTGTATATATATTGGTAGGAATCATTGGGGGTAAGAGGATTCTTTTGCGTGATAAATAGAATAATTAAATTACTTGAGAATTTATTAAGTCATGAAAATAATGTGGGCTTAATTGCGTTATAAATTGGAAGTTGTACTCTTTTCCTTTTCCACCTGTTTTTGGGTATTCTATGATTCTATCTATCTATAGATGCAATTTCTATTTTCTATACATTTTATTCCAACCGTAATTGTAGGAGAAACCGTGTTTGTGTACAAATGATGAGAACTCGATTTATGCATGACTGCCTCGTTTGGTTGGGGAGATTAACAATTATTACCGGAATAATTGGACTTTGTTCGATGTCAACCAATAATTTGACGGGTCGATCCGCAAATATCCGCAAATATTATGTTATCGTGTTGAAAGGATGGTATATTAGCAATTTTAATTTCACATAATATATTTTTGTAAAGGTATTTATGGTATCTTACATAAATTTATTTTACGTTTTTAATATAAGATGGTGAATTGAGATAATTTAAAAGGTGAAAATATCAGAACTCTTAAATAATTTAATGAACACCTTATTATTGTATCAGACCCCATAACATCCAACTAAGAAATTCTCTAAAATGCAAGATAAGGGCAAGAAGTCAATCCACTGAAAACTACAAGATAAAAAAAAATCTATGTTTAAAAAAAAATCTAGACAAAAGTTCTTAATTTATTTCCTAAAAAACGTGGATTCCTTTTCTTTTCTACCTTCGAGTGTTTCTTCTTTGACGAAAGTATCATCCACTTTAGTTAGAGACGGTGGAATTTTGTGGTGAAGATTGTAGTAAAAAATAGTTTTTTGTGAATATTCTAAATTCTAATTAGTTGGTGGTGGACGATTTTTGCATTTGTATACCAAATATATGTGAAAGAGGAAGAAATGGTAAAATATGTAATATATTTACTTTGGTGGTGAAATAAGATATTTTGAAGGTATAAATAGCATGTCTCTTATTTAATTTTATCTTGCCTAATCTTATTTTGGCTATCAAACGCGACCTAAGAAAGCAAGTGAAGATTTATATTAAGATAGAGAGGAAATTATCTTTTTCATCCCTATATTTAAGAGTTATTTGCAAAAACCACCGATGCGATTCAAATAGCTAAAAAACTCATTATAGCATTAATTTCCTATCTTTTATCTGCTCCCAAACTCTAATTATCTATTTCGTCTCTACTTAGAACTGAAAGATACACATTAGGTGTGTTTAGCAATTAAAAAATATATATTTGCTTACTTGAAATTTATGTTTGATAAATTTATTTGGATATGTAGAAATTTAATGTCATTTTAGAACTCATGTTGTCATATTGTAAAATTGGATATGGTTCCTGTTGGGAGCTAAATACCTAACATGCAAGTGCACGTATCGCAAACAAGTAGTAAAAGTGGACTCGTGAGAGTCGGATGTCGAATTATCTAATTCTAAGTACCAAATTCTAACAACTATGATTTTTATCCAGCCTACGCAAGTTTGTCGAATTAAATCAATTAAACAATTAAAATAATTAAGAAAGCAAATAATCACGAGAAAATATCAATATAAAACGGATCTAGGATTTTATCTTCCCCCTATGCAAGAATTGCTCACCCAAAACCCCTAAATTATGAAATATATGATTCATGATTATTAACCCGAGACACTAATTTACTCATAACCCGCTGTCGCGTGTATTACAAGTCTATTATTCATAAACGATTCACTATATGTCTATGCAAACCAATTATAAATAAAGCATTAACTTACAAGTCTCGTAAATGGCTACCTAAGGTGATATCTGTATGTCTACGACACCACATGCAATTGACACACTCATCCGGTGAAAACTACTCGAAGGTTCTTCTACTTACCGTCTAATTATCAAAATAGCTTTGTCGAGTCAATCCCAATAATCACAGATAAAGCACATAAATTGATCAAGTTCATGCACTAACAATCATAACAAGTAGAAGAAATAATCATAAAATCATAATTCCATAATCTCAAGAAAACGGGTTCACCATCCCCACATAGGGTTCCGACAAAATCCTAGATTAAAAACTTAGCTACTCGTAATTCTTATGATAAACAAAATAGAATAAATAAAATAAATAAGAAAAACTATGCTTGAGTCTTCGTTGATCTTCGTTCTTCGCGTTTTGTGGTGTAAAATTTCGTGCTTATGGTGTAGAGACTTGTTGCTTTTATAGGCTTTTCTTGATAAGTAGTGGAAACCTAATAGGAATCAATTTCCGTCATTTTCCCCCACTAGGATTTGTTCGTCGATTTGTGCCATGTTGGAGTCCGAATTTTGGAATATTGTGTAAATAATAATTGTAGCCCTTGAAATTAGCTTTCCAATGCCGTCAAAATCACCTAATTCGGAGTTCGTATGAGAGAGATATGCTCGAAATGGTGGACACTGTCAAAGCTGTGGCGGGATTGCTTCTTCCAATTTGATTTGTTTCCTTATTTGCAACTTTTTTCCTTTCTTTTTGATCTTTTTTCTTTCATGGACACCTAATTCTCGTTTTTCACCTATAAAACACAAAATCAATCAATTAAAGCACAAATATAATTAAATCTAAACAAAAGTTCCACGTAAAGTAAACGTATTGAGTGTAATATCTACACTCAACACACCCCCAAACTTGAACTTTTGTTTGTCCTCAAGCAAAATCTAATCGTAAGCAAAAAAACTCAACTACCGCATCTCATCACATAGATTGATGACCAACTTCACGTTTTCAGAATTTGTAATTATAATGAAAATTCTTAGGCATTCGCAAGCTCAAAATTCAAAAGCACTTAGTCACTTACCGTAGCCAAAAACCACAAATCATGCAATTGCTTCAAGCATCCAATATTTGTAAATTAAAGATAGAAAAAAGTTATGCTTACATGTATATGTTTGACTCCAGATACTCACCAAAATATTCTACTCTACTAATATCAAACATTAAGCTATTGGGATCATTGGGGCTTTTTGGCTTTCAATTGTTAGGCTATTTGGTTCGAGGTAGGGAATATGTGTATATGGGGTATATGTGGCTATTCTTCTTGAATTGAGGTGATTACGCCAAAATTTGAAAGATAGGCGTTTGAAACCATGAATTCACCTCTAAGGACTTCAATAAACTCGATTCTTAAGAGTTCAAAAGTCTCCACTTTTCTCTTAAGACAATGGATCGAGCTTTCAAAACAATTCAACAACTAGTCCTTACTTCTCCCTTCTAGTCTCTTCTTCTTCATTTTTTTTTTATATATATATAGAAGCATATATATTTGTCTTTTTTTTTTTTTTTTTTTTTTGAAGAAGAAGAAGAAGAAGGACCTTATAAAAATTTTCGACCGAACTCCAAGGGTTAATTTTTCAAAAATCTCCACTTTTCTACCTTATACACTTTGGCTAAAAGAAAGAACACTTTTTCTCCGAGGCTCAAATCAAGGTTCTAATGATAGTTTCGATAAAAAGGTCGGCTTGAAAGGCTCAAACGGTTCAAAGAAGGCCCAAATCATATCCCAAATCACTCACTACTCAATACTTCGTATCATAAATTTCCTAAGGTGAGTTTTAAAACCGAACAAAGCATGATTTAGCACAAATAAATTCCAAATTTAAAATACAAAACATTCAACCAAAGCAATGCACAAGGTTTGATTCCTAGCAATAATTCGCTTCTACGTTCCGTTGAATCAAAAGCTAAAGAAATATCTAATTCTTACCAAAACAAAACAAGCAATCTCATCATTAAACATTGATCATTTCTCATCATTATAACTCATCGATGCATTCGACTAAAAAAAAAAATTTTATTCCGGAAAAAAACGATAAAAGCGATAAAAATAAATAAAACCTAATGCATGCAAACTAAAACAAATGAGCACAAAAAAACATGTTTTTTTCACCCCCAAACTTAAAATTTTCGTTGCCCTCAACGAAATTAGCACAAAGTTTAAGGATAGAAAACACCTGATTTAGTCGGAATCGTTGTCTTCGGGGTGTGAGAATTTGTGCGAAAGAAATCTGATTTTCCTTTTGCGAAGATGCCCTCTATGTCTCTCGGATGACTGTCCCGATCGCAATTCCGACCTTAAAAATAAGAAATCAAATAAATTAATTAGAATGCATGCCTATGAAAATAAAAATAAAACATAAAATTAAAGAAAAATATGAAAAACAGTAAAGCTCGGGTTGCCTCCCGAGAAGCGCTAAATTTTAAGTCTTTAGCCAGACTTTGCTTCTTGAAATTGTTATGTCCAATCCAAAGCTTTGTAGATTGCACATCCATCCATGAGCTCTATCACTTCAATTGCAACCAAGACATGGATAGCATTGCAATATATCAGGGTCCACCTTAGCTTGTAGTCTTTTTTGGTTGTAATCAATTGGTACGAAGCCAAGATGGGATCTTCATCACCCGCTCCCTCAAATCGGTATACAAAAATCTCCAGTCTGCGTATAACCTCCACCTCAAAAATATTAGTCTTCTCATCAACCACTCTTGATGCCTTCAAATCCACATTTAGATCAACGACAGAGCCCACAACTAGAATATCTTCAATCATTACATCCATGTCCTTCTTCTCTTGTTCTGAGGCATCTTCGTGGTTTAGCTCGATTGCCTTCTCAGATTCATCATGCTCAAGTGTCTTCGTAATTTATATTTCTCTCACATCGACACTATTTTCCGGACATAGAAGATTTTTCTCACCGCAGGCTTCACCCGAATTTTCTTTGATATAACCATTGCCGATTTCGTCTGGAATATTTTCAAGAGATTCAGATTTTAATTTGAGTGCCATCTCTTCCAGTTGTATCTCCATGTTTTGAAATGATGCTTGAGTGGACTTCATGAATTCGGCAATGAGGGATACCAGATCAACTTGTTCATCAGTGGTCTGCTGCTGCTGCATTGGATAATAATTTTGAAAATCATCAAATTGTGGCTCTCTATGTTGAAACTCGTTCAAATCTTGGTCTTGAAATCTTTGCTCGTATGTGTTGTTGGTGTAACTGTTCCAATAACCTCCGTTGGTAATTTCGTCGAAATTCGTCGTTGTTGGTGATACCCAACATTGATCGGAATAATGATTTCCACCACATGATGAACAAAACGGAGGCATATCATAGGTGTTTTGGAGGTATTCGTCAGATGGAAGCCATTCATATCCCGTTTGAGGTGCCCGAACATTGTAACCAGACATGAAACAAAAACAACAAAAAATAAAAATTAAAAATAAAAATAAAAATTAAAATTAAATGGCTGAAGTAAGAAAAATTGCTCAAATTTGATATTAGAATAAATAGATAATTTAGTCGTATTCCCCGGCAACGGCGCCAAAAACTTGTTGGGAGCTAAATACCTAACACGCAAGTGCACGTATCGCAAACAAGTAGTAAAAGTGGACTCGTGAGAGTCGGATGTCGATCCCACAGGGAATACGTAAATTATCTAATCCTAAGTACCAAATTCTAACAACTATGATTTTTATCCAGCCTACGCAAGTTTGTCGAATTAAATCAATTAAACAATTAAAATAATTAAGAAAGCAAATAATCACGAGAAAATATCAATATAAAACGGATCTAGGATTTTATCTTCCCCTATGCAAGAATTGCTCACCCAAAACCCCTCAATTATGAAATATATGATTCATGATTATTAACCCGAGACACTAATTTACTCATAACCCGCTGTCGCGTGTATTACAAGTCTATTATTCATAAACGATTCACTATATGTCTATGCAAACCAATTATAAATAAAGCATTAACTTACAAGTCTCGTAAATGGCTACCTAAGGTGATATCTGTATGTCTACGACACCACATGCAATTGACACACTCATCCGGTGAAAACTACTCGAAGGTTCTTCTACTTACCGTCTAATTATCAAAATAGCTTTGTCGAGTCAATCCCAATAATCACAGATAAAGCACATAAATTGATCAAGTTCATGCACTAACAATCATAACAAGTAGAAGAAATAATCATAAAATCATAATTCCATAATCTCAAGAAAACGGGTTCACCATCCCCACATAGGGTTCCGACAAAATCCTAGATTAAAAACTTAGCTACTCGTAATTCTTATGATAAACAAAATAGAATAAATAAAATAAATAAGAAAAACTATGCTTGAGTCTTCGTTGATCTTCGTTGATCTTCGTTCTTCGCGTTTTGTGGTGTAAAATTTCGTGCTTATGGTGTAGAGACTTGTTGCTTTTATAGGCTTTTCTTGATAAGGAAGTAGTGGAAACCTAATAGGAATCAATTTCCGTCATTTTCCCCCACTAGGATTTGTTCGTCGATTTGTGCCATGTTGGAGTCCGAATTTTGGAATATTGTGTAAATAATAATTGTAGCCCTTGAAATTAGCTTTCCAATGCCGTCAAAATCACCTAATTCGGAGTTCGTATGAGAGAGATATGCTCGAAATGGTGGACACTGTCAAAGCTGTGACGGGATTGCTTCTTCCAATTTGATTTGTTTCCTTATTTGCAATTTTTTTCCTTTCTTTTTGATCTTTTTTCTTTCATGGACACCTAATTCTCGTTTTTCACCTATAAAACACAAAATCAATCAATTAAAGCACAAATATAATTAAATCTAAACAAAAGTTCCACGTAAAGTAAACGTATTGAGTGTAATATCTACACTCAACAGTTCCCTTTATATTTTAATTGTTATGAATTATGATTAATAAATTGACTTGGATTTTTAGGTTATTATTTAGTGTTGTTCTTAATAATATGCTTTTTTACACGCATATTTATAAGATGGTTACTTTAGGAATTATGACTATATAACTCGTAATAAAAAATACGGATCAACACGGTTGAACCGATTTAACCGTGACCTACTGTTCGATTTTATGTTCATAAAAACTTTGCTCGTAACACTTCTCATGATTTTTGAATTTCGAGTGAAGACTAAATTATGAGAGTAAGATATAAATATTTGGAAAAATGTGGATTTAAGTTGTTCTATTTCAATTATCAAAGAGGGCAACAAAGTTAACCAACTTAAGAAATAATAAAATGGTTTTACTGCTGCAGCCAAAGAGTAATTCTCTAGCAATTCAAAAAAAAAAAAAAAAGAGTAATTCTCTTCTATTCACTATTTCGAATTGAGAATTAGGGGTGGAAATTGCAACGAAATCTTCGATTTTCGCAGATTCCAATCCAAAAGTTCCCGATTTTAGAAAAATATTTTCAATCTCAATTCTCAAATTCCGACTTCCGATTTTTTGGAAATTATTTGGATTAGAATTGGAATATATATGAGATTCCGATTTTCGGTACGATTAAAATTCCAAAAATTCCGATTTTCTTTGTCTCTAAATATTACAATTAAAATACCAATATTATTATGTATTTTATTTTTAAGGTGAGCAAAAATTGAAAAATTCTAGATTCCGCTGATTCCAATCCGATTTTTTTTTTGATTTGGGAACAAGTTTTTTCGTTCTAATTTCCGAAATTCATGTTTCCGATTTCTTTGGAACGGAATTGAAACTAGTTGTTCACTTCCGAAAAAAATCGGAATTTTTCCGATCTTATCTGTCCGGACGATTTACACCCCTAGTTCGAACCCATGACCAATGGGAACAATATTGGTATATTCATTATTATAAAAATTATAAAAAAAACATTAATTATTTTGTTCCCAAACGGCAGCGTTTTATGCAATTAGAGTGATGGTAAATTAACTAGCCGTTATCATCCCAATCACAAACATTCCAAACAGTCACTATTCAAAAATAAAATTCGACCGTTGGAAGAAAAAATCCGAACGTTAATAATATTCCTCTCCCTTTACTCTCCTCTCGACACCACCCTCCAATTCTTGCAAGATCAACACTTTCCCCTTTACCCCCCTCGCTCTCTCTCTCTCTAGATCTCTCTCTCTCTCTCTCTCTCTAAACACGCTACACATAAACACAATCACGGAAGAAATAAGTTGTTTCTGTTCTTCAATTGAATGGCGGCGTTGGATGAATCGTCCAGTAATTTGTTCATGATCGATCGAGCGTACGAGTTTTCGGCGCCTCGATTTTACGATTTCATGTGCGCGGAGACTGATGAAGATGTACGCAAGGCGGAGCTCTGGTTTGAGGATGCCCGCCCCCACGCCCCTTCTCGTGCGTCAGCTTTCTATTTCTCCCTCTCTTTTTTTTTTCTAATTAGGTTTTACAATTTGGCTGCAATTCGATTGAAATATAGTTTATTCTTGCGTTGTTTTGTGAAATTTTTCGATTTATTTTAATTTGACGTGTGAATTTGAGAAGTTCTGATCTCTTGATTAGGGTTTCATTTTTTGTTTATGGAGGAACTCTGTTTCATTTTTCTTCTTTAATATTTTTGTTTATCAGGCAAATTGAGAACATTTCTGGTTCAGTTTTTTCTTTTGAATTTGTTGTCGAGAAGCATCTGGTCTTTTAGGTTATTGAAATTATTGTCGAGATTCGTCTAGAAATGAAGTTCAACTTGAGAACGAAGTTGTACAATTTTTTGTTTCTGAATGTGGAGTTCAAGATTTGTTATATCATCAGTTTCATATGAGTGGAAATTTGTCTCGGTGAACACCCACGATTTTCCGTTTTCCGTGTACATTAGTTACTTGAATTAAGTTTCATTTCCACTCATATGAAGCTGATGATATAACAAATCTTGAACACCCACGATTTTCCGATTTCCGTGTACATTAGTTACTTGAATTAAGTTTCATTTATGTGCATTAAGTAATTAAGATATTGGTGTGCTTGTATTGCCGTTCGTTTAGTACATTATAATCACATTGCGTCTCGTTTGAATTGAGGATTTAACGTTTTTAGCCGCTTCTGTTGTGCAGCATTTATGCCTAGAATTAAGGCCACCAGAACAGTTGAGCAACAGATCCTCTGCAATTTCGGTGAAGACGAACAAACTCACAAGGTGAATTTTTCTATCCGTGCTTGTTTTTCTGTTTTAGGTTGATTTTACGGATTATGTACAGCTTAATGACCGATGAGTAAAATGTGCTGTACTTGTCACAGGCATCAGAATCATCGGAAAAGGAGACAACTGTTACAAATTCTGCTGAGGAATCAGCACCGAAATCACTAACTAAATCGACGTTAGTTTCTCTACATTTCGAAAGATTTAATAAGTTAGAATTATTTCGTTTCAATGGAAAACATGATTCTAATATAACTCTTGTATATTATGCAGACCTGAAGGAGAGGTCGTTTTGGGTGAAACTACTGAAATTGTCGTTACAAATATCGAGCCTCAGCCAGATGTCATTTCAGTTGAAACTAAGGAAAATGTTAGTGCAGACATTCTGAATAAGTCAATCGAGAAGACGGTGAATGCTGGAGGAAATGGAATGTATGTTTGTTATTTGTCTTGCAAATCCATATTCGTCTTTTGTTAGAATTAAACTCTTAAAACTTTCTTGGTCTTAATTTCAGCGTCGAACCAGAAAAGGACTCCTCTTCTCTCCCTACAGAAGCTGTCCAAGGTTAGCCTTTTGTCCTTAAACTTGTGCAAGAGTAGTAATCTTTTTCGGGTTTTTTTTGGTTATAAACGAAATTGTTTTCATCATAATAGTGCCGGAAGTTTGCTGCACCCCAGCTCCGCAAAAGCAGAATGAAAACAAGAGGGTTCAGACAGCCAGGAAGATAGCCAGTATTCTTAGAAATCCTTCGGCGATTAATTCAAAAAAGCAATTGCCAAAATCCCAAGTCAAGAGCACCAAACCAGCTAGTGTTAGAAGGTAGGTTGATTCTTTACAACTTTCCCTTTAGTTAATAATAATTCTTATAACTTATTATAACTTCTAAAACTTGTAACTTCCTCAGAGATCCAAATGCTAAGAATATCGTCGGAACCCCCAGCTTTGCCCATGAAAACCATGCCATCAAAAGGCAAAAGTTGGATGGAGGAAAATCTCGACAGGTACGTAGATATAGATAGTAATCTTCTTCGTAATATATATATATATCATAACGTGTTTGTGCTGTTGGTTGTAAGTTGTAACCCTTTTCGTTTTTTTTCTTTTCAGATTCTTACAATCAATAAACCTTTAAATTTGCCTCACAAAACAAGATCCGGCATCGTTAGCAACACTTCGAATGTGTGCCCTTCAAATGCGAAAACTTCTAAAGCAGACAGAAAGGTAGATTATTGCAATATATTGAGTGCAGAATTTAAATTTTTATTTTCATTTATTAGGGTGCTGACTCATTTCTTCATTGTGAAGATGTACGTTCGTGAACCAGCTGCCGCCCCATTTGTTTCGACGGCGGAGATGATGAGGAAATTCCAATCAGGGACAAGAGAAGTGTCGTCGTCTCGTAATACTTCTATTTCACAGGTAACTTAGTTAACTGGCTATCTTGCTTCTTTTATTCTTTGATGTTGCTAATTTATATTTATTATTTCCTAATGAAAAAAAATATATAAATTCAGAGCGATGCTGCTGGAACAATGCAGAGAAAGCTTACGCTGACAAGGCCTAAAACACCTGAATTTGAAACATCTCAACGAGTGCGTTCTGTTAAAATCAAAAGTTCAGCTGAATTGGAGGAAGAGATCATGGCTAAAATGCCTAAGTTTAAGGCTCGCCCCTTGAACAAAAAGGTATTTACATTTATCAATATAATATACAGTCTTGACATAAACTTGAGTTAATTTTTTTCCTAATTGTTTGGTCTTGTTGCAGATATTCGAGGGCCCGACTTTACCACCATTGCCAAGAAGTACACCGCATGCTCCAGAATTCAAGGTAAATTAAGTGAATGAAATTTTAATTGTTATTATTATTATTATTATTATTATTATTATCATCACAGATTTTTGATTATATTTCTTGACTTGGGACAGGAATTCCATTTGGAAACAATGACAAGGGCCAATCAGAATGCAGAAGTATCTACTGTGACCTCAACGGAATCTACAGAGGTGCAGGTACGACGTAAATACAGTTCGTTGAATGTGCTTTCCATATCTCAAAACAAATGGTTATTAAAGTAATTATTTATATTTAACTATTTGCGATTTGCAGAGCCATCAATGGAAACCGCAGCTTACAGCACCGAAATCGCCTCATCTTCAAACATCTCTCAGAGCACGTCCTCCCAGGATCAAAAGTTCCGAGGAACTGGAAAAAGAAGAACTCGAAAATATTCCACATTTCAAGGCCAGACCGTTGAATAAGAAGGTACGAATTGTTTTTTTTTTTTTTTAATTTGGAAGCTTTGTTTGTGTTCTACATTACTGTAATTTACTATTTTTTTCAATTCTGCAGATATTCGAAAGTAAAGGGGAAATGGGTATGTTCTGCAACATGAAGAAGCAGGTTACTGTACCTCAGGAATTCCATTTTGCCATAGATAAAAGAATCCCACCACCAACCGCTGCTGTCTTAGATCTATTTGATAAGGTAATAATAATTTTCAATGTCTCTTACATAACAAACTGAATTCGTCGATTTTGTTGTTTAACTAGTTATCTTGTTTCCCTCGTACTTTTTCCAGCTTTCGATATGTTCGGAATCTCATCAAGAGAAGCCTCTCCCTAGAAATACTACACCAAATCCCTTCCATCTCCATACAGAGGTATGTATATATTACATTTGATGATTTCATCCACTTTAGTGTAAATGTTATTTCATTCGTATTTATGTTTTTTTTATTTTCGTGTATTTTCAGGAAAGAGGGGTGGAGAAAGAGAAAAGGTTGGTTGAGGAACTCTTGCAGAAACAGTTGGAAGAGGAAAATGCTAGAATACCGAAAGCTTGTCCATACCCTTACACAACTGATTATCCCGTGGTATGTGTATATATAGATAGATATATGTCTGTAAGTTTTAGATTATATGACTAGTGTGATTGATAATTTACATGATCGTTTTAAATTCCGCAGATCCCACCGAAACCAGAGCCGAAGCCGTGCACGAAACCAGAACCTTTTCAATTGGAAAGTTTGTTGAGACACGAAGAGGAGACGCAGAGAGAAATGGAAGAAAGGATAAGGATGGAAATGGAAGAAGCTGAGATGAGAATATTTAAAGCCCAACCTATCTTGAAAGAGTATGCTCTCTCTCTCTCTCTCTCTCTCTCTCTCTCTCTCTCTCTCTCTCTCTCTCTCTCTCTCTCTCTCTCTCTCTCTCTCTCTCTCTCTCTCTCTCTCTCTCTCTCTCTCTTAATTGTTCGGGATTTCTTTTTTAACTAATGTGTTGATATTATATCAGGGACCCTATTCCAGTTCCGGAAAAACAGCGGAAGCCCCTCACAGAAGTTCAAGAATTCAATCTACACGTCGACCACAGAGCTGCTGATAGAGCAGAATTCGATAAGAAGGTTTGTTATTTTTTTCTCGAAACATGCATCTAATTTTCTAACACTAAACAATTCTTACAAATAGTTGTTCTTTTTTGTCCCAGATTAAAGAGAAAGAAACGGTTTACAAGAGATACAGAGAGGAGGCAGAATCTGCGAAAATGGTAAGCACACACAAATAAAACAAAACATCTTACGTTGTATTCAATAAGTTGTTTTACGAACATGATTTAAAACTATATTGTATTTTACTGGTTGCAGATGGAGGAAGAGAAGGCTTTGAAACAGCTGCGACGTACATTAGTTCCCCATGCAAGGCCGGTGCCCAACTTTAATCATCCATTCTTACCTCAAAAGTACGTCTTAAAACCAATTTATATAATCGACATTAGCATATTTACGCGTGCATATATATTATATGCCGTTTTTTGCGGGATGTTTTGCTGATGGATCATTTTATGGTTTTTGTAACAAGCAGGTCTGGTAAAGAAGTTACGAAGGCCAAATCACCGAAATTGCACGTTAATCGAAGGAAAGAGAAGCGGAGAATAGTGTTTCCCCAAACTGTAGGAACAGCTACAAGTGCAGCCGCCTCTCATATGAGGTAGTAATTGTGTGTCTGTCTTTGCAGTGATGAAGATGTATTTGTTCAAGTACTCTTGAACTATGTGTGTGTGTGTGTGTGTGTGTAATGTGTTTGTTGCATATGGAGTAAATTTGTTGAACAATGTCTGTAATGCACAATACCTGTGTAGCAATTGTAGCTATATAATATCTATAACATATGGAGTAAAATTTGTTCTTTTTCTCTACTGGATGTAAAATTCTGTCGTAAAATAACCGAAAAACTGTGAGATCCAAAGTCCGAGTTCGCTACAGAAAATGAAGCTTATGAAATAAGACACTAACTAAGGTTGGTGTTTGCAAACGCTTTTCCAAAGTGATTAAGAACTTTTTGAATGTTTAAAAAAAAAACTCATAATCACTTTGGAAAAACGTTTACAAACACCACCTAATATACGAGTTAGATGAAGTGAACAAACTTCCACGTGATTGGATGTGAGTCACCAAGTAACCGAGGTATATTATACTTTTTATGTGTTGCCAAATATACCACATAGTATATAGCTATGTAGAACGAAAACTTCCGCTTTTCGGACACTTGTCAGATATTTTTCGGGCTAGAAACATGTTTGAATAACAAATATTTTTGTTGATTCCCTAATTATTTACATAATTTAGTGATCAATTACACATTGATAGTTGATAATAAAATTTACTTTGCATGTTTGTAGGAAAATATATAAAAAGAATTTATATATAAATAATAACTTATATATGTTTATAGAGCATTTTTTATAAATATACCCCTATACTTTTAATATTTACACATTTTCCCCAAACTTCTATATCCTCAATTTTGGGACATGTCGTTTCCCCGTATCGTCGTAATTTCCGTGTCCATGCTACATAGGTAGATAGCGTTCAAATGAATACCGAGGAAGTATAATTAATATGATAAATATAATTATTGTTAAACTCATCAGAACTTTGTTATAAACAACGAGGAAAAATCTCTAATTTTACCATATAGTTCGATAACTTATACTCATAAAGTTTGTCATGCAAAATGACTTGATATGTTTATTCAAAAAAAAAAAATTCCATCAATGCCTTCAATTTCTCTAAGTCCTCAGATATATATTCCATAATATAAATACATCTATTTCTTGAGATATCATCAAGCGATTGAGATGAACTACTAAAAATTATTTTAACTAGGGTATTTGTAGGTCCACAAACTATAGAATAAAATAAGTTCAACGATTCTTTAGATTAAAAAAAGAATAGAATATGGAAATTTACTTATACAATTAACCTTGAATTAAATATTAATCAAATTACTTAGTTATTCTTTGAATCTATAAATATGGAGGTGTTAAATATTGTTTTAATTTTATCGGTATCGTTTTAATTTCAAATGTGATGTTGACTCTTTTTTCAGTTGACAAAACTCGAAATGCCAAATGTATTGTCCTTTGAGTTGATTTTCTAATCCAATTGGAATTGACTAGATTGGATATCGGATGTGAAATATGCATGAATGAATGAACAATCACTCCAAGTTAACTCAAATGACGACAAATTCAGTGCCTCGAGCTTTGCCAAATTCAGATTGAAAATGGTCAAAATCACATTTGAAATTAAAACAATCTATATATAATATAAAAAGAGGATCTATGCCCTCAATGATTGACATGTGGCAAATGATGATGTCATTTGTCAAAATTGCTTAGTTGCAGTTCAATTGATTAGGTGGATTCTTCAATTGATTAGGTGGCATTTTTATTTATGGATGTTTTTAAGTTCTTTCCTATTTTACATTTACACAATCATTTAATAATGACCACATGTATATATATTATTTCCAAAGTTAATATTTTATAAATTCGAAATAAAAAAATCTTATTTATATTTTCAGTATTTCAAAATATATTTATTGAAAAAAATTCATGAAACTCAATATATATATATATATATATATATATATATATATATATATATATATATATATATATATATATATATATATATATATATATATATATATTTCTTTAATATTTTAAAATTTTCGAAACATATATTTTCCACTTATATTTAAAAAAAAAATTCAGGAACCTCAATTTTTAATGTACGAATATTCAATTTTTTTATATTTGGTATATATTTTCATTTTTTTGTATTTTTGTAATATTAATTACTCGAAATATAATATATTTATAGAATTAGTTTTTTTTTTTAATTCAGAAAACTCAATTTTTAATGTATGAATATTCAATTTTTTTAATATTTTGTATATATTTTCGTTTTGTTTTTATATTTTTGTATTATTAATTCCTTGAAATATATTACATTTATAGAATTAGATGTTTAATTTTTTTATTTAAATTAATATATCAATTTCAATATATTATTAAGATTTATAATTTTTTTATTAGGAAAAACATGTGTAGTCAATTATTTATATATTGATTTTTTTTAATTAAAACTAACATGTGTATAGATTTTTTTTCAAATAATTCAGAATCTCCTAATATATTTTCAATTAGGATAGTAAGTATTGCAAGTGTCACTAAAATGATGGGATTTAAAGTATATTAATATTCACTTCTTTACATACTTCCTATAATATATATTTACAATATTTCTTCTCAATACAAAATATATCCTCCTTTTATTGTATTTAATGTTTTTGATATTATTACCATATTTAATTGATTGTTTCTTTTTTCATCGTTTATAGACAAGTATATAAACCCCCCTCATATTCACTTTATTCCACCATCATTTTATTTTCATTTTGTCAGTTAGTTCTTTCGTCATTTGTATTGAGGATTTTTTTTTCACTATTGACGTGTATTTGTATTTTCATCTCATGATTTTAATTATTTTGTGTACAATTCAGCTATTGAATTGTAATTTTTATCGTATCAGTAAGTTTTAATTTGTATTTCTTATTAATTAATAATTGATTTTAATCAATATTTTTATATATACAGTGTTCATCTTTATGATTTTTTTTCTTTTTAGATAACTACAATGGCAATTGACGAGTCCGGACATTGCCGTTTGACGTATAAGTGGGGGCAAAAAAAAAATAATCTAGGTGATGAAACTTACAAAGGGTTGTCAGGGTTATCAGTAAGTTTTAATTTATATTTCTTATTCATTAATAATTGATTTTAATCAATATTTTTATATATACAGTACGTGTTCATTATCGTTATGTTTTTTTTTTCTTTTCAGATAACTACAATGGCAATTGACGTGTCCGAACATTGTACACAAATTTGTATATATTATACCGTTTGACGTATAATTGGAGGCAAAAAAATAATCTAGGTGATAAACTTACAAAGGGTTGTCGAATGTTGTATTGAATGGAGAAAAAACTGTGCATGCAGAATGATATAGTATTGTATTGCATACATCATTTACAAAGGAGTTCCAAATACTACTCAAAGTTACAGTAACTACCCTGTTGTGACCACTGGTGACCAAGCTTAATTTGGTCGCTAGAAGTTTTAGCTACCATTTTCTAACTTTTAGCGACCATACAGAATCGCCACTAAAACCAATATTTCTTGTAGTGAGTATTAGTATTAGTATTAGTATTAGTATTAGTATTAGTATTAGTATTAGTATTAGTATTAGTATTAGTATTAGTATTAATATTAGTATTAGTATTAATATTAGTATTAGCGTTAACATCAGTCACAATATCAGTATCAATATTAACATTAGTATAAATATTACTATTACTATTAGTATTATTATTAATATTAGTATTAATGTAATTATTAATATCAATATTAGTATTAATATGAATTTTAGAACATGTATAAATATCAGTATGAATATGGATATTAGTGTTAGTATTACTATAAGTATCAGTAAAAATATCAGTATTACTATTAGTATTAGTATAAGTATCAGTATCAATATCAATATCAGTACCAGTATCGGTATCAATATCAGTATCCGTATTAGTATCAGTATCAGTATCACTATCTGTATCAGTATCTGTATCAGTATCAATATCAATACCGGTACCAGTACCAGTACCATCAGTAGCAGTTCCAGTATCAGTACATATACATGTGCCAGTACCAGTACCAGTATCAGTACCAAGTATCAGTATCAGTATGAATATTCGTATCAGTATCACTATCACTATCACTATCACTATCAGTATGAGTATCAGTATTAGTATCAGTATTAGTATCAGTATCAGTATGAGTATCAGTATCAATATTAGTATTAGTATTAGTATTAGTATTAGTATTAGTATTAGTATTAGTATTAGTATTAGTATTAGTATTAGTATTAGTATTAGTATTAGTATTAGTATTAGTATTAGTATTAGTATTAGTATTAGTATTAGTATTAGTATTAATATTAGTGTTAGTATTAGTATTAGTATTAGTATTAATATTAGTATTACTACTAATATTAATATTAGTATTAGAATTATCATTACATTAGTTATTATTGTTACAATATATTCCCCGCTAGGGTTTACCTTTAGGAGTTTTAGAAAGAAAAAAAAAAGGACGTGGCAGCAGAAGACCCACCCGGTGTTATCACCGCGTGTAGGGTCGAACGAGCCGTCATTGGCATTGATATTGTAAATAATATTAGTATTAGTATTAGAATTAGTATTAGTATTAGTATTACTATTTGTATTAGTATTAATATTAATTAGTATTAGTATTAATATTAATATTTGTATTAGTATTAGTATTAGTATTAGTATTAGTATTAGTATTCGTATTAGTATTCGTATTCGTATTCGTATGCATATTATTATTAATATTAGTATTAATGTTATTATTAATATTATAATTAATATTAGAATTAATAGTAGCATCAGAATTAGTATTAACATTAGTATTAGTATTCGTCACAATATTAGTATTAATATTAGTATTAGTACTAGACTTAGAATTAGTATTAGTATTAATATTAGTATTAGTATTAATATTAGTATTAGTATTAGTATTAGTATTAGTATTAGTATTAGTATTCGTATTCGTATTTATATTCATATTCATATTTGTATTATTGTTAGTATTAGTAGTGATGTTATTATTAATATTATGCTTAATGTTAGAATTAGAATTACCAGTAGCATTAGAATTAATAGTAGTATTTGTCACAATATCAGTTTCAGTTTCAATATTAGCATGAGTATGAGTATCAATATCAGTATCAAGTATGATTATTATTACGTGTGTCAGTATTAGTATGAGTATCAATATCAGTATCAAGTATGAGTATTAGTATGGGTATTAATATGAGCATAAGTATGATTTACTTAGTATTTGTATGAGTATCAGTATCAGTATCAATATTAATATCAATATCAGTATTAGTGTTAGTATCAGTATCAGTATCAACATCATTATCAATATTAGTAATAGTATTACTATTAGTATTATGAGTAATATTACTTGCAATGTTGTCCACAAAGAAAATTTTCAGCGGCTATGAAGGTACATCACGAAAAATGTATATTGTCATTCAAATGCATATTTGTTGTTTATATTATTTATATGTATAATTATTTTGTTGTGTTAGATTTATTTACACTTTATGTTAATTTTATTGTCGACTCCAATGATTTTTTTTAATTAAGGTCATTTAGTATAAATTGTATTTATTTCTTACATTTTTTGGTGATTCACGTTTCAGTAATGTGTATCACTGATTGTATTTGAAGAATAAAAAATGTGTATGTTAATCGCAAGGAATTAAACGACTTATAGAAGATATCAATGCATGTGTTGTAAACACTACTTTGATAATTAAGTTTCACGTTAAGAATTTGAATGTCTTGGACGAGATAGTTGTAACATTTGGGTCAAATAGTATTTATTTTTTTAATCACAATTTTATAGTTTTTAATATTTTATTTTATCATTTATTTTGTTTCACTTGGTACTTGAATCAAATGGAACATATATTATTTTTAAGTTTTTGGATTATATCGTATTTTCATTTTTTAAATTGTATCCATGAATCGTATTAGCACACCCGCTTTTCATTCATAGAGGTATTCAATTTATATCCTTATCGTGTTTCAGTCGTTAATACATTTCAATCTTAGAATAGATTCCCGTGCATCGCACGGGTAAGTTACTAGTACCTATAAAATTTGAACGACATTTAGCATTTCAGAATATAAAATATAATTTTGTCTGCATAAAACGGAAAAAAATATTTCTAACTTTCTTTTTTTAGATATAGTATAGATAAAACAAAAATTAAAATTGACCACAAGAGAAAACATGTCAACACAATTTATATCAATTAATGTCTTAAACAAACAAATATCCAGTAAAAATCCCCCAAGAAAACAGGTAAAGGAAATGACTTGGTTCTTTTATTAAAAATCCTCATGAAAGAAAAATAAAATCATTCATGAATTACGAAAACCCGATGCATATACCAAAACGTCGCTTCTTTGCCCTTACTCTTTATCCCCGAAAAATGGCAGCGGCTCCAGAATTATAATGACCTGCCACTGTATTTCGCTACTAGAGTTGTAATGCGATCGATCTGTTAACACACAAAAAAAAAAAAAAAAAAAAAATCAAAAATTTGGTTAACTGGCTAAACGAACAGACAATACATAGTCCGATTAAGGTTCTTGATTATTCGAAACTGGAATCGGCGGTTCGGAATCAGAACCAGAACGGACCAAACCGTGGTCATGTTCATTGTTGGGCAATGAAGACTTGATTAGTTCATCCTCTCCCATTTAAAGAAAAATAGAAATAAAAACTAGCAGCAGCAACGTTTGATTCTATTCCCATCGCCATCTCATTTTTTTTGCCTTCCCGAGAATGAATTCGTGTTTGTTAAACTTAAAAAGAAAATGAAATAAAAACAATTATAAATCAATTTCATAAGTTCATCTCCCCTCCAGACATGATTTGACTGCTACAGTAAAATAATATTTTCACTAAGAGACAAAACAAACATCACTTTATTATTCAAATTATTCTTCTTCTTCTAATACATTTTTCCAATATATTTAAACATGATTTCCATTACTACAATGTAATCTATCTCATCTCAAAATATTAACAAATATTACTTTATTCTCAAATTATTTCCTCAAATATATTTCTCCAAAGCAAAATGGAAGTAACTTCCAAAGCGAATCCAAACATTACCGATTGCACTTGTTAGTCCACCTAATTTTTTTTATTTTATTTTTTCACTTAAATTGAAGTTGACAAAATACCCCTTTATCTTAAATAGTTCATAAATATTCTAGAAAAAACTAAAATCTCGAGGGAGATATAAAATTGTGTATAGGCTCACCGTTAACTTTTATTCCATCTGTTCCATAATAACTGTCTCTTTTTAAAATTATTTTGGTTCATATTATCTGTCATTTTAGATTTCCAATACTGCATTAATTACTTAATTTCCAGTTTATACTCTTATTAACTCTTCCTAATACTCTTTTTTAATTCATTTATCTTTCTTATTAATTATAAGATAAGGTCAATTTAGTTTAAAAGAATACATTTTTCATAAAATCAAGACACATTAATAAAAAAAATTATCCGTGTGCAAAGCATCAAAAGGGAACGAAGGGAGTATTATTTTTATTGAAAGAAAACTAATGAGAATTTGTGTTTACCTCTTCGATCAAGCGAGCATTCTCCATTCTTAATCGGCGTTCGCCCTGGCACAAATCCCCTATCGCAATCATTTTACCACAAGCAAGACAACAAGCATTGCTTAGAGATTCTCCGAGTTTCAAGTTCTCTTCTCGGAGCTTCTCATTTTCAGCTCGGAGATAAGTATTTTGTTTGTGCTCATATTTTCCCTGCAACATAAAGATTTTTTTTCTCCAATATCATAAAATGGGCTTAAAGACAAGATTATTATTTAGATCTTCGATAAATAAAAACAATTCTAACACGAAAAAAATCGTACGAACACGAAAAAATATGTCCTAATTACCTTCATTTGAGTTCTCTTATTTTGGAACCAAAATTTAATTTGTAGTTCCTCCATTCCTAATTCCTCACTGAGCTCACGTCTTTGTTTTTTGTCCAGATGAGGACTGTCCGTAAACAATCTAAAAATAAAAATTTAATTAAAAATTAGCGAAAAAGTAAAGGATTAAACATAAACGAAAAATTCAAAACAAAATATCAATTATTCATTTTTGTATGAAAAAAAAATCCACTTTATAAGAAAGTACTTACTCTTCCATTCGTTGAATTTGATGTGCACTGTGGCGATGGTGACGCTTTCTATTATGCGGTTGAGTTTCGCTATTTTCGCAAATAGAAATGTTGTCGTTTTCATCGTTAACAAAACTTCTTGCATCGTCACCCTCAGACACGTTCGAGTTCATTCTGAAATGTTGCTTAAGAAGAGATAGAGAGAGAGATAAAAAAGAAGTTCTTGAAACAATGTTAGTATATATAGAGAAATGGAGACAATGAAGGGAGAATCTACTAACAATTTTTTGAGATGGTGCAATTAAATTAATTAAATTGTCTAGTTAAAAAAAATCCATTAAAATTTGAATTGAACCTACATAATTAAGAATTATGTTGAGAGGCAAAAATTGAAATTAAGAATTACTATATACATGATATGCTAATGATGCACATACCAAATGAAAAGAAAACTACGACGAAGTGTCACGATATACATACCTCTATAACGCAAAACAAAATCATTACAAAATGAAGGATCGGCGTACTAAATTGGTATTAGAGTAATGAATTGTTTGCCACGTTGTAGAATTTTCGGATCCGCGATATTCATTGGTGTCACAATTTGAAAATAGTCCGGGTTGTCATACTTACAATATTTATGAATACTAGATACTCAAAAATCTACGATGCTTTACTTTTTTTTTTAATTACAATCATATAAATTTGTTTCGGGACACGTGTTTGATATTGATTTGGTCTCACTTTAAAGGGTAACTCGAGTTGATGGGCACGAGTTTAAAATTCGAACCGGGAATGCAAGGGGTTCAATGGAGTTAAGATTTTTAACATTGTGCGTCGATTATGTATTGTAATTTTTTTTTTGTTTTTTTTTTTTTTTTTGTGTTTCATATGTTACAACATTGTTGACAAATTTCAAGTTTATTTTAGATCATATATTCTTTTTTATATCGATAGAACGTGTGAATTACATTTTTGAGACGAAGATGCCATTTTTTAAAGATTGTTTGTAATGAATGTTTTGGTAACTCGAGAGAGAGCACCGATTATAGACTTTCTTCAGCATCATTTGTCCCAAGTAATCATTGATAATCGATTGTAGTGAAATATAACAATCGGAAAAATATTACAGTCGGTTTTTATATGCTTTGTCATCATTTAGTATTTTCACGCACGGTTTCTTCAATATTTTCATCGGAGAAATAGTGTGCTAAATCTCGAGAAGTGAGACCTGGAAATCGATTGATATTGGGTAGGTGTGGATCGATTTGGATTTGAACAAACGGCCAATTCATCGATTGTGCAGCTTCACATTCTTCCCATCCATCTCCGATTACGCAGAATCGAAAATTCTCACCTTCGAAACGCTCCTTTATCCACATGAAGCATTGGAGCTTCCCTACTTCCAAAGAGCTGTACACTGGAAAAAAATTGAAATATATTTATTTATATCATTCACAATTCTCGAACAATTTTGTATTATCGAAACACAAAAATGAAGGATAAATGGCACTTAACCCCTCTGTGGGTTTGAGCTTTGTACACATGAAACACCCCTGTAGTTTGAACTTTGTCCACATGACTCCCTTATACTTTTAATATAAGCACATGACCCCCTGTTGTTTGAATTTTGTGCACATGATTCCCTTGTACTTTTAATATAAACAATTAACCCCCCTATAGTATTCCACTTAATAAATAGGGTAAATAGCACTTAACCCCCTTGTGGTTTGGACATTTTGCACATGACCCCCTTACGGTATGAAATTAGACACATAACCCCCTTGTGGTTTGAATATTTTCCACATGACCCCCTTGTGGTATGAAATTACGCACATAACCCCCTTGTGGCTTTGACGTTTTGCGCATGACCCCCTTACGGTACGAAATTAGGCACATAACCCCCTTGTGGTTATGTGCCTAAGGGAGTCATGTGCAAAATGCCAAAACCACAAGGGGGTTATGTGCCTAATTTCATACCATAAGGAGATCATGTGCAAAATGTCAAAACCACAAGGGGGTTATGTGCCTAATTTCATACCATAAGGGGGTCATGTGCAAAATGTCCAAACCACAAGGGGTTTATGTGCAATTTACCCTAAATAATCATGCTCATTAGGAAGAAGAAATTTTTGAAAGTACAAGGAGGTTATGTGCTTATATTAAAAAAACAAGGGGGTTATGTGCTATATTTAAAGTATAAGGGGGTCATGTGCACAAAGTTCAAACCACAGAGGTAAGTGTTATTTACCCCGGAAAAAAAAAAACTCCAAGGTATTATTGGATTAAATAATACAATGATCTAATGAAAACAACCCAATTGTATTGATGGACTATGGGAGGTCCAATAAATAATTTTCCTAATAGCAAGATAGACCATGACAAAATAATATTTTCGGGTCGACCTGGAAAGTTATTGGGTCTAACAAAGTTCAAACGAAGTCTAATTATTTAGTTAATCATGGCTAATCTCCCCACCAAACGAGGCCTTCATATATGGATTATTCACAAAATTTATCTTAACCACAAATTTCTTCTTAGGTAGATTTGTTCATCTTCCGTGTGTGTGTGTGTGTGTGTGTGTGTGAGAGAGAGAGAGAGAGAGAGAGAGAGAGAGAGAGAGAGAGAGAGAACTAGACAATGGTTGTCAATGTGCAAGTAGGAAGTTAGTGTACTCGAGACAAACTAGAAAATAAGTAGCATTTCCTATTTATATTAAAAAAAAAAAAAAAAAAAAAAAAAAAAGAAAGAAAGAAAGAACGAACGAACGAAAAAACTAACCATTATTGGAAGTAAATATATGATCAAGTCGAAAGAAAAGGCATTTGACCAAGCTGGGTATGAGAGCTCCAGATGTAACCAATACATTCACATGCTCGAACTCTGCATCTCTTTTCTGACCCGCACACTGCTCTAAGCACGCCCGGGCTGTATCATATAAAAACTCAAAATTAGCAATTATATTGTTATATTCCTAAATGTGCCAAGTATCAAATTAATATAAAATTAGAAACGTCGTTACGATATTACGTATCAATCCATGCACACAATAATGTTTAGGGTTGAGTAAACAAAAATTGCGCATACCTCTATATGCTTTAACACAAAATAGACCGTAACAAGCATACGAATCAAACGTGTCATATCGAAAGAGTAAAAGAAAAGATGGATAAATTACATGAACTACCCTTCAGGTTTGGCCTATTTGAAGAAAAACCCAACTACATTATTAATTATATATATACCCTCTTGACATATGTTTTTATTTTTCAACATGATTTTGTAATTCCGAAAGCTAACTAGGTTTCCTCGTAATTAGGCCAACCTGAAGGATAGTTTTTGTAGTTCACCACTCAAGACTGAATCGAGATATTTTATCACGCCACATTGCAGCAACGCATGTGCCTTTTTGGAAATTACAAGCACCCAATGCTGAAAACGAACCAATTTCCACAACCAACAATTTGCATTGCTTCAAATATATAGAGTAAATTACAACCGTCTCCCTAAGATAAGGTCAATTTACGAAGAAACACTTAACTTTTTCCATAATTACATCCATCCCCTTACAATATGTAGATTTCTTACATTAACGCCCTTTAGTAGGGGGATATATGTAAGAAATTTACAAACTGCAGGGTGCTGGATGTAATTTCTAAAAACAAAGGGGTTTTTTTGTAATTACATTTTACTTCAGGGAGGTGGTTGTAATTTACCCAATATATAAAACATAGCACGATGTTTTTGTAGTTTCTTAAATAAAAACTACCACGATATTCGTCACTGTTCAAGGACTTGTGCGATTATGAATTATCGACCATATATACCAATTTACCTGAAGAAAGCCATTTGTCGGTGTATGTGTCACTCAACTCATAGAGGCTTTCCCACAATTTTACGAGATCTTGATTCAGAAGATTATATAATCCCTGCAAAAGTTAAAAAAAGCAAAAAATATTATGACATATCTATAGTACTAAAAAATCGCCCGTTTTACCCCATTCGAGCTCAACATTTTGAAACAAGATGATCATAACATGTGAGCATTGGCTTGTAAATATCAGATTGTGGTGCATCAGAAACTGCATTTTTGCACAAAACGAGTACAAACTAGATAATATTCTACTGAATCTAGAAAATTATGTTGAATTTGCCACCATAAGGGTGGACGTGTAAGAAGACTCATAGTTGTAGGGGTGGTTGTAATTATCCAAACACGAGGGGGGTTTTCGTAATTTGACCTTACCTTAGGGGGGTGACAATAATTTACCCAAAATTATTATGATATATAGTAGTATAAAATCACTCTCGATGTCAAAAGGTTTGGTCATAGTATACTGAAGTTCATCGATCAAGAGAGTCGATTACTTTGAGGATATGAATACAAGATTGTTAATTGCTGTATCGGTTTTTGTTACTTATGCTACAGCTTTTGAAAAAAACGAGTTGAAAACGGATATTTTTCAAAAGTGGCAAATTTGTAAATATACATAAGATAAATGGTCAGTCAACACATGTGAATTGCTATTGCATAGAGAAAATGTACCTTACGATACTTGTCAGCTATAACCCGATGGCGATATGCCAACTTACGTCTATTAAGAGCATCAAGTGGGACCCCCAAACCATCCTGACTAAAATCGTAACCGGAAAGATCTAAGTTGTCATCGTATTCGTTCAGCGCATCAAGATACGGTTGATTGAAACTTTCAATCTGAATGGTCAAACATTTCGAGGAAAATAGTCAACACACAAATCAAGAATATAGGATCTAAAAAAAAGAATTAGAGAAAAAAAGAAAAAAGATACTTGCTTGTTCGTAGAAGAAGTACGTGTCGCACGTTTGAAGAATATGATGCTCCCAAATTTTACCAATCTTTAAACCACTCTCGACATTCTTTAGACCGTTAAACGCCGCGGCGTAAGTGCCGCTTAGTAGAGATTTGAGCAGTATAAGAGTTTCGTCCATGTCCCAAACGTACACGTTTGTTTTTTGATCCATGCTTGCTTTTTTTTTTAGCAAAAATACGATAAATTGCTCAAACAACCTGTCAAAGTGAAATGTTCATAATTCCCGTCTATTTATTTCACTACATGTTTCGTTTTTTGTTTTTTTTTTTCTCTTTCTTTTAGGTTTAGAAACATGAATTATGACACCGTCGCGAGAATTTTGAGGACTAAACGAGCCAAAAATTATTTTCCAGTGTCTCAATCAAAGATATGTACCACTTTGTATCTATTCAAAACCTAGTAAAAGACAAATCTTTCCTGCTTATAAATACAGCATATTCCGTAAGAGTATCTCAATCGTAATGACATTCAACGTGTGAATTAGAGGGTGTTTGGCTAAACTTATAAGATGTTAAAAGGAGCTTACAAGATGTTTTAGAGCTTATAAGCTCTTCCAAAGTGTTTTATATTTTTTTTTAAAAAGATCTTAAATTTTTTTTTTAGATAAGCTGTTGGAGAGCAAGTAAGATCTTTTTAAAAAAAGTACCTATACGCGACAGTTTTATTAAGATCTTATAATCAGTAAAATTAACAGATAAGCTTAGTATCCAATCACTTTAAAAATTCATTATAAAAATAAGATGTAACAGTTTATCAGCTCTTAAAACATCTTATCAGACGTAAGAACTTATCCACTATTTAAAATAAGCTTAGCCAAACAGGCCCTTAGAATGTGTTTAGCTAAGCTTATAAGATGTTAAAGAGCTTATAAGACGTATAAGAGCTTATAAGCTCTTCCAAAGTGTTTGGTAATTTTTTTTTAAAAGATCTTAATTTTTTTTAACAAGATCTTTTTTTTAAAAGTACGTATACCCCTCCTTTTTATTTAAGATCTTATAATAGGTAAAATTAGGAGATAAGCTTAGTGTCCAAACACTTTAAAAAATAATTTTAAGAATAATATGTAACTGCGTAAAATATCTGATCAGACGTAAGAGCTTATCAGTAGTTGTCTAAAATAAGCTCAACCAAACAGGCCCTTATTGTCCAGATGTTTCTTACAAATTTCTCTCTTGAGTTTCCATTGTTATAGCAACTATGGACTGCTTATTCCATCTCATCCACATTATAAAAATAAAATAAAATAATAGAAAATCGCATTTCCATTTGCAATGCTTTAGATCAAAATATCCAAGAATTATGTTTTCAAAAAAACAGAAAAGTTTTCGATTTAACCGAAACCGAAACCGAAACTGAAACAGAACCACAGATATGTCTGCTCTGTAATAAGAAATGGCAGAATCAAATACCGGAAATTGTTAACACAAAACCCTCGATTTTATACTGCAGAGAAGAATAAAAAAAAAACGCAATTGAACAATTAACAAAAGAAACAAGATAAACAAAAAAAGAATTACCGATGGGTGATCTCATAGAACTTTAGCTGTTGCTGCAATCCCAAACGCGCATGCTCTAATTGGAGTTTCCGCCATTTTAGAGACCTATTTTTTTAGATTCAAGGTCTCCCTATAAATTATTTTTATATTGACTTGATTTTTTTTTTTTTTTTTAAGGGTAAATTACAAAAACCCCCCGAGGTATGATCAAATTACAAAAATACCCCTCTTGTTTGAATAATTACATTTACCCCCCTCAACTATGATTTTTTCTTACACCTCCACCCTTATGGTCGCCAAATTCAACATAATCAATCATCTAGATTCCGTGAAATGTGCTCTAGTTTGTACTCGTTTTGTGTAATAATACAATTTCTGATGCACCACAAACTGATATATACAAGCTAAAAATCACATATTATGATCATCTTGCTTCATAATATAGAGTATGAATAGGATAAAACGGGTACAAAAGTGATAATATTCCATATAATCTCGAATATTCCACTAAATTTGAGGAGTTGAGGGGGTGGTTGTAATTATCCAAACAAGAGGGGTGTTTTTGTAATTTGACCATACCTCAGGGGGTATTTGTAATTTACCCTTTTTTAATGTTATCGACCGGGAGAATTATACTTTTGGTCCTTCATGTTTGGCCCAATTTTATTTTTGGTCCCCCTTGTTTCAAAGTGAATAAAATTCACCTCAAAGTTTCAATTTTGAACACTTTTGATCCTTGCCGTTACATTTCCGTTAGCAAGTAACACAAGACACTATTTTGGGGTGAAAATTGAAATTTTAAATTCTTTTGGGGCTGAAAATAATTATAAATTTAAAATAGACTATTTATAATCAAATTTGTAATAATATTAAGTATAATGAAATTTATTTAGTTAATTTCTTTTCTTATTATTAAAAAATAATCATAAGTAGTATAATGAAAACTAATATTAAGTATAATGCACAATAATTTACTTAATTAGTTTCTTTTTTATTATTAAAAAATTAAACATGACTTTTTTAGTTAAATTCTTTTTTTATTATTATTTTTTTATTATAAGTAGTATAATTAAAAATACTATTAAGTATGATTAAAAATAACTTGTTTAGTTATTAATTTATTTTTTATTATTAAAAAAATAATTATAAGTAATACAATTATAATAATATTAAGTATATTAAAAAAATAATTATAAGTAGTATAATTATAATAATATTAAGTATATTAAAAAAAAATATTATCAAAAAAAAAGTATATTAAAAAAATAATTTGTTTAGTTAATTTTTTTATTATTAAAAACATAATTATAAGTAGTATAATTATAATAATATTAAGTATATTAAAAAAAATTCGTTGATTTTTTTTATTATTATTAAAAATTATAAGTAGTCTATTTTAAATTTACAATTATTTTCAGCCCCAAAAGATTTTAAAATTTCAATTTTCGCCCCAAAATAGTGTTTTCCGTTACTTGCTAACGGATATGTAACGGAAGGGATCAAAAGTGTTTAAAATTGAAACCTTGGAAGTGAACTTTGTTCACTTTAGAACAAGGGAGACCAAAAGTGAAATCAGGCCAAACATGAGGGACCAAAAGTGTAATTATCCCATTATCGACCATATTAAACATCTATTTTAGGGACATACCCTCCGGAATCGAAACCGAACCCGAAACCCAAAATCTGGACATAGTTATTTAGACATGGGTCAACTATGGTTTACACTTCCTAAGGCCCGTGATATGTGGGTCGAACCGGCCAACTCAGTGGGTTAACTCGAGCAATTACAAAAAATGGTTTTTTTGATTTTTAAAAAGGTTGACCAATAGCCAGTTGATGACTCAGACTCGATCCGGCGGATCTGGTTTGGGTTCATCTTGGAAAAGAATGTTTTCCGATGGATCGATGTGGGAAGTTAAAGCCTCGAGCTAATGGTCCTTTTAAATTTCTTAAAAGAATTGGTGAGAACGAATATAAAATTGAGCTTCCCGAGAACTATGGCGTTTCATCAACCTTTAATGTTGCGGATCTTTTCCCTTATCGTGGAGAAACAATTGAAGAGAACTCGTGGATGTGTTTTCGCGCAGCAAAAGCGTTTGACACCAAATCTGGACAAGGGATTCATGAAACATAGGCTCATTAACCTAGTAGTTTAAGAAACTTTTATTAACGCCGTTCATGAATGGCTCTCAATTTTCATTCTCTGTTTGACTTATAAGTACTTCCTCCCTCGTTGTATTCGGCAGTTCAATTTGAGTTGAAAATAATTTATTTAAATGAAAACTTATACACTTTCTTCTCTTATCTCTTTGGTGGATTTCCATTGAGTGGCGAGTTGATTTTCTTTGAGAGTTTCACTTGCGTTTTCTCTTTTCATTCTCCATTAGTTCGGTGTCATTTTGGCATCAGGACGATCGTGGTGGACGACTCCTTAACCAGGACTATCGTGAAGAGCGTGAACGAGATCTCCGTGACATTGAGATGGACGAAGTAAGGACACAAGTGTAACAACTCCAGCAATGTTTAGAACGCTTCGAATCTCTGTATCCAGAGCCTAATTTGGAAGATACCAACCTTTTGTTGGTGCTCACGATCAGTCATCTAGTGATGAGACTATACCACACAATCGAAGACGAAAACTTTGGTTCGCAAAAGAGCTTTGATATTAGAATTGAAATTCCTGAATTCGAAGGAAAGATGCAGCTAGAAGGATTCATTGATTGGATCAATACAGTTGAGAGAATATTCGACTACAAAGACATTGAGAAAGATCGCAAGGTAAAGATAGTGGGGATGTTTGGTTATGTTTTTAATGGGATTTTCTAGTTTTCAAAATTTCTGATGGAAAAAGTAGATTATTGGTTTTTGTGTAGAAAATGGGAATATGTTTGGATGAAGTGGTATTTCTAGTTTTATATAGGTGTAGAAATGAGAATATGTTTGGTTGTTGTGAGTTTTCTCTACAAAAGTACATGCAAAAGTAGAATATAATGATTTTTTTTTATTATTATTATTATTATTATTATTATTATTATTATTATTATTATTATTATTATTATTATTATTATTATTATTATTATTATTATTATTATTATTATTATTATTATTATTATTATTATTATTATTATTATTATTATTATTATTATTATTATTATTATTATTATTATTATTATTATTATTATTATTATTATTATTATTATTATTATTATTATTATTATTATTATTATTATTATTATTATTATTATTATTATTATTATTATTATTATTATTATTATTATTATTATTATTATTATTATTATTATTATTATTATTATTATTATTATTATTATTATTATTATTATTATTATTATTATTATTATTATTATTATTATTATTATTATTATTATTATTATTATTATTATTATTATTATTATTATTATTATTATTATTATTATTATTATTATTATTATTATTATTATTATTATTATTATTATTATTATTATTATTATTATTATTATTATTATTATTATTATTATTATTATTATTATTATTATTATTATTATTATTATTATTATTATTATTATTATTATTATTATTATTATTATTATTATTATTATTATTATTATTATTATTATTATTATTATTGTTATTATTATTATTATTATTATTATTATTGTTGTTGTTGTTGTTGTTAGAATCCGAGAGGATTCTAATTTCGGTTTTTCAGCACGTGTGTGAAAAACGTGTATAAAGCTAGGGAAGTTTCCTTAGTTCTTTAAACTCTTATTTTGTCATTAATTTATTTAATGGCCTAAGTGATTTGTTAACAAGGAATTTTCTTGACAAAAACTTTCCTTTGTTACACAACTCTTTTTCCTTACGTGAGATTAAATCTAACCTAATGGGCACTAATCTTGTGTAGTGCTCTACTATTCAACTAAGGAAGTATAAAAAGAGGAGCATCAACGTTTTTGTAGGTTGTCCCTTTTATTCGAGAGAAAAAATATATTCTGCTCTTACGTTGCTGTACTTGATTTTTTTTGATCTTATTCAAGAAGAAAAATACAGTAAAATATTTGCTTCTTTCACGCGAAAAGAAGATCGGTTCTTCGGGAGGAGAACTCAAAAGATCTCGGGAGGAGGTCGATCCGCCAACTGAGGGACTCAGCGTTGAAGGAATTTCAACCGTGCGGAACAAGGGACGTGTTGCAAAGTGAAGATTGATAATTCAGCGTAGTATACAAGAACGGCGTCGACAAAGAGGGAGTCTTTGTATTTCGATTAAATCCTATTATTGTATTCGTAAAACTAAAGATTAGTAAATTTCATTTGCAGGTCCCCGTAGATGTAGGGTACAATTGTATCCGAACCACTTTAAAAATTGTGTCTTTTTACTACTGTTTCATTAACTGTTGCAACTCTTTGTAAAACAGTAAAACGGTATTTAAAACTGAATCTGGAATTCATCGGACACGAGAAGGAGCTTCAACTACTCAACGAGAAGGAGCTTCAATTACTCTTATTTTGTGCAGATATGAATACTCAACGAGAAGGAGCTTCAACTACTCGTCCACCTCTCCTAATCGGCTCCAACTACTCATACTGGAAATTAAAAATGAAGATGTTTATCAAATCCATAGATGAGAGAGCATGGCGCGCCATCATAACTGGTTGGACACCTCCCATGATCAAAGGAGAAGACAAAGTGGAAGTATTCAAACCAGAAGCAGATTGGAGTGATGGAGAGATACTACTCGCAAACTACAACTCAAGGGCCCTAAACGCAATCTTTAGTGGTGTGGATGATAACCAATTTAAACTAATAGCATCATGTGAATCCGCAAAAAGAGCTTGGGAAATCCTTCAAGTTACATACGAATGAACGTCAACTGTAAGGACATCCAAGTTACAGATGCTGGCCACCAAATTTGAAAGTTTAAAGATGGAGGAAAATGAGACGATCACTGACTTCCATGCTAAACTATGCGATATCTCCAACGAATCATACGCACTCGGTGAACCTTACTCAGAAAGCAAATTAGTGAGAAAAGCAATGCGCTCATTACCTGAAAGATTTGCTTACCGAATTGCTGCGATTGAAGAAGTCAGAGATGTTGACACGCTCAAACTAGACGAACTCATGGGAAAACTTCTAGCTCAAGAACTCAATCATGGTGAAAATCATCGTGAAAAGCCTAGAGATAAGAAGATAGCCTTTCAAGCAGAAGCTTCATATGGAACATCCCAGAGTTCTTCAACTCAAGAAGATGAGCAGACGGTTGAAGAATCCTTGGAACTATTGTCGAAAAACTTTGGGAAATTTCTCAAAAAGATCGGAAAAAGGGGAAATCCTTCCAACGCAGGGAAACCTGTGAATTCTCAAAATCCCAGGAGAAATTCAAATCAAGATAACCCAGAGGAGTCAAAACCGAGAAGAATACAATGCCGAGAGTGCGAAGGCTTTGGTCACATTCAATCAGAATGCGCAAACACCCTGAAGAAAAAGAAAAGAATGTCACTTACTAATATTTGGAGTGATGAAGAAGACTCTGATGATGACCAAGGAAACAACGATCAAGTCACTAATTTTGTAGCATTCAGCAGCAAGGTTCCTCTGAACAGTTCAGAAACAACTGTTGCAACAGACTGTGAAACAGAATCCAGGTATGAAAATGTGTGTTCTGATAATGACAAAAATCTAAACACAAATTCTCTTTTTGCAGAGGATCTGAACAGCAGCAGTGATGAGGAAGAACCAACCTTGGAGGAAGTAAAGGAGGTATATGAAAAAATGTATCAAAAATGGCTTGACGTTGTTAAGGCAAATGACTTCCTTGAAAAGGAGAAGTTTGTGCTTATAGAGGAGAACAAGACACTAAAGGTAAGAATCTTTACTCTTGAGGAGAGGGTCCTATCTAGTGATCAAGAGAAAAATCGGTTGCAGGCTAAACTTACTCAAACTCAAGAAGCAATTGCAAAATTGAACATGTGTAAAGGTAATTTAGATGAACTTCTAGATAACAATAAGCCGAACTATAATCGTCTTGGCATAGGAGCAAGTCAGCTGCCCAAAGTTGATCTAAAACAAAAAGAAGATCAAAACAGAAAAATCAACTTTGTTAAACAAACTTCTGTCGCACAAACAGTTGCATTTGTTGAAGCAACGACGCTCCATTCGAAGAAAAGGTTTATTCCCATTTGTTTTTTCTGTCAAAATCCAGGTCACATACGCCCTAGATGTTTCAAATACTTAAAACTTGTGAAAAAACTAGTGGCTCGTTCTCTATACTCTGCTAGGGCTGGTTACTTTCCTGCACCCTCTCAAAAACCCAAAAATAAAATTGATATCTCAAATAGGCCTCAGCAAAAAATTTGGTTGAAAAGTCCACGTTTAAATGTTTATCTGCCATTACATCTTTAAACTCAAGTACTGCTAATGATTGGTATTTTGACAGTGGCTGTTCACGACATATGACCGGTGTTAAAGAGTTTCTGAAAAACTATCAACAAATCACCGGTGGAGCTGTTACCTTTGGAAACGGGAAAAAAGGTGAAGTGCTAGGGAAAGGATCGCTAAATCATGAGAATCTGCCAAAGCTGAACAATGTACTACTTGTAGAAGGACTCACGTCAAATCTGATAAGCATCAGCCAGTTATGTGATCAAGATCTTGAAGTCAGATTCAACAAATTCGCATGTCGAGTCTTAGACAAAGATGAGAATTCTGTTATTCAAGGAACTCGATCATCTGACAACTGCTATATTCTTGTATCTGTCGGTATGAACTGTTTCAACAGTTTGTCAGACTCTACAGTGCTTTGGCACAAAAGGTTAGGACATCTGAACTTTGATAATCTCATAAAAATTTCCAGCAGTGAGTATGTTAGAGGTCTGCCCAAACTCACTAAAGAAGTAGGAAGAATATGTGGTGATTGCAAAATGGGTAAACAAATCAAAAGTTCACACAGGGCTTTAGCTAATGTGAGAACCAGTAGAAACCTAGAACTCCTCCTACACACGGACCTTATGGGACCAATGCAAGTAGAAAGTATAGGTGGAAAACGGTACATATTTTTGTGTGTAGATGATTTTTCCATATTTACTTGGGTAGAATTTATTAGGGAAAAATCCGATTCTTTTGATGTGTTTAAAAAACTGTGCAAAAAGGTGAGTGTTGAGAAACAGCGTGACATTGTGAGAATTATGAGCGATCATGGGAGAGAATTTGAAAATTCTTTATTTACTAACTTTTGTGAAAAATATGGAATATCTCATGAATTCTCCGCACCTAAAACACCTCAACAAAATGGAGTGGTTGAACGCAAAAATCGCACTCTGCAAGAAATGGCCAGGGTCATGATGAACGCAAAGGAGATTGCTCCTCGTTTTTGGGCTGAAGCAGTTAACACTGCATGTTATATTATAAATCGAGTCTATCTTCGACCAGGTACCACTAAAACTCCCTACGAAATTTGGCAAGGTAAAAAACCTCAACTCAGCTATCTTCGTACCTTTGGTTGTACTTGTTATATTTTGAATGACAGAGAACAGCTTGGGAAATTCGATGCTAGAAGTGATCAAGGAATATTCTTAGGCTACTCTCGAAATAGCCATGCGTATAAAATATTCAATCTTAGAACAAAATTTGTGATGGAATCTGCATACGTTCAATTTGATGATTTTAACAATAATGCATGACCACTGGAAGAGGAACCAACAAAGGAATCAGACAACAGCTCCAGTGTCACACCAACAGTTCCATCAGTTGATGTAGCCTCTACCATTTCAGAAGAAAGTGACGTTAATTCTGAAACAGGAGATGAAGCTAAAGTCAGCCCTCTCGAATTGGATGACCAAACTCACAAGGATCCCTAAAAAAGAGTCAAGAAGAATCATCCAGTGGATCAAGTCATTGGTCCGGTAGAAGAAGGAATTCAAACCAGAGGTAAACCCAAGGTGAACTACAAGGAAATGGCAAGGTATGTTTGTTTCACTTCGACTATAGAACCCAAAAACGTCAAAGAAGCCTTATTAGATGAATATTGGATTCAAGCCATGCATGAGGAACTGGAACAATTCGTTAGAAATGACGTTTGGCTTTTGGTTCCTAGGCCTGATAATGTCAATATAATAGGTACAAAATGGGTCTTTAAAAATAAGTCTGATGAACATGGAAATATCGTTCGTAACAAAGCTAGATTAGTTGCACAAGGCTATAGTCAAATCGAAGGCATTGACTTCGATGAAACTTTTGCTCCTGTTGCTAGACTAGAATCTGTTCGATTACTCCTTGCTATTGCTTGTTTTCTAAAAATCAAACTTTTTCAAATGGATGTCAAAAGCGCCTTTTTAAATGGTATTTTAAAAGAAGAAGTTTATGTTGAACAACCCAAAGGATTTCAAGATCCACATCATCCCAAGCACGTTTTAAAATTAAACAAAGCCCTGTATGGTCTCAAACAAGCGCCTCGAGCTTGGTATGAGCGTCTTACAAAATTTTTATCGCACAAGGGATACACTAGGTGTAGCGTTGATCGAACTCTTTTCTTTAAAAAATCAAAGGGAGACATCCTGATTGCTCAAATTTATGTTGACGATATCGTTTTTGGGTCTACCTCTCAAACAAAAATTGAAGAATTTGTTAAACAAATGTCTAGTGAATTTGAAATGAACATGGTTGGGGAAATTACGTATTTTTTAGGTCTTCAAGTTAAACAAATGAGTGATGGAATTTTCATAACTCAATCCAAGTATGCTAAAAATCTTGTCAAACGTTTTGGTTTGGAATCTGCAAAAACTGTTAGGACTCCTATGGGAACGAACGACAAACTGTCGCGACAGTTGGATGCAACCTCTGTAGATCCCACACTATATCGAAGCATGATAGGTAGTCTACTGTATCTTACTTCTAGCCGACCAGATATATGCTATAGTGTTGGAGTTTGTGCCAGGTATCAATCAAATCCCAAGGAATGTCACCTAAGTGCTGTCAAAAGAATCATTCGCTACGTAAGTGGAAAAATTGATTTCGGTATTTGGTATTCCATGGATACTAACACAACACTTGCAGGCTTTAGCGATGCTGATTGGGCAGGTGATGCAGATGATCGAAAAAGCACGACGGGAGGATGCTTCTATCTTGGGAACAATCTCGTCTCCTGGTACAGCAAAAAACAGAATAGTATCTCACTTTCCACTGCCGAATCAGAATATATCGCCGCAGGTAGTTGTTGTGCTCAACTCTTATGGATGAAACAAATGGTATGTGATTATGGTATTAGTCAAGATTTATTGCATATATATTGTGACAATATGAGTGCGATTAATATTTCCAAGAATCCAGTACAGCACTCTCGAACTAAGCATATTGAAATCCGTTACCATTTCATTAGAAATCTGGTAGAGGAAGGAACTGTCTCATTAGAGTATGTCACAACGGAAAAACAACTTGCTGACATCTTTACTAAACCCCTAGATGCACAAAGGTTCGATTCCTTGCAAAATTCGCTTGGAATCTGTATTGTCTGACCTGTGCAGTTGCATAAACTGTTGCAACAGTCTGTGTCCAGACTAGCAACTTTTAAGGTTTTAGGGACACATCACACATACTGCATTTTATTCATCTAGGTTATGGATTAGACATACTGCATGTGATGAAAACTCTTGTGGATTGGATACTATCTGTTCTTTCGAATTTTGTGAGGTAGAACTTCATCAATCCCCGAATGATAGCTACAGAGGCTTTAGCTTATTTACTACCCTTCACAGTCTCGTCATGGTTAAACACTCTCATAAGGAAAAGATGCCTCTCCAAATGAGTGAAAGCTACTCTTGAATTTTTGTTAATCCTATATACAATGTCAATCAATTGGTATGTGAATAGTTCGAAGCCTTTTTGAGTTGAGTCAGTAAATCACGTGGCCGAAAGTTCGCTACAGGGCTCACTCAATTAGAAAGCCCAGGGGACTACACATTGCACGACCATTATAAATTTTATATACGGTCAGTGAATAGTTCGAAGCCTTTTTGAGTCGAGCCGGTAAACCACATGACCGAACACTCACTACACGTCTCAATTAGAAAGCCCAGGGAACTACACATTGCACGACCACAACTATCTCGCTATTTTAATTGCTCTGCCCTTCATGAAAAAGCTACCATTAGTAGTGTGTGTATGCTACCTAATAAGAGCGTTTTTGTGCTTGATTTGAGGGTACTAAATTTGTTGTTAGTCTCCTTAGTTTGTCTTTTGGAGCTTGCTTTATGTTAAAATTGAAGATAAACCCCATGGGTTTGATAGTTCTAATAGTGTCCTATTCACTTGTGTTTACTCACTCATATTTTTTTTTCGTTCACTCACGTTTATTTTTCGTCCTAGTAATTCGGTTCTGCATGTTAGGCATTAAAAAAAAAAAAAAAAAAAAAAAAAAAAAAAAAAAAAAAACCGGGGGGGGGGGGGGGGGGGGGGGGGAGGGGGGGGAGGGTTCTTTTTTTTTTTTTTTTGCGGCAATCAATTTTTTTGGAGTAACCCACTTTTCTGAGCATTTTTTTTCTTCTCCTCGAAGTTTACTTGAATTGTGTTGGGCTTCATATGCGAAGGTTGAGAGAGAGTGTGCTATATCTGAATTTGGTCTTCATTAATTGAATTTATTGTGAGAATAATAATCATATTTGCAATTTTCTCACTCGACTATTCCTAATTGTTAAACTACCCATGAGCAGACCAACACAGTCATCCCTGGAGAATCCTTTATACACGTTTTTTTCTCTCCAATTTTTTTTCCTTCTTCTTGCTCTGTTGCTTCTTCTTCTTCTTTTACAGCAAACTCCCAAAATTTCAACCAAATCGAAGGGAATCAACAACATCATCATGGGGAAACGAAAAAACATCGGTGTTTCATCCTCATCGTCCAAAAGGGGGACTTCTCGACCAGCGACCACGTCTCGGGCGCATCCACCGCCGCCTCGCCGCTCCGGTCGCCGATCTGCCTTCAGGGAGCCGTCGGATGCCATGCCTCTCGCATTTTGGGAGCCCCCACTCCTCCTCACGGCCGCCTCCGCTGACAATTTTGGCAATTTGCCAATCATTTTGGTTCCTAGGGTTTCTCCACCGCCGTCGCCGCCAGTGACGCCACCGTCACCATTCACCTATTCTCCACCATCTTCTCCGCCGCCACACCCGCCGGCTGCTCAATCGTCACCACCACCGTTTGAACCGCCATCGCCGCCGCAGTCACCACCCGCACCGGCCTCACCCCCACCGCCGCCATCCTCGTCGATCAACAAAGGCAAGGGCCCTGCTCCCACACCACCGCCACCCCGCCGCTCCCGTCGATGCGCTACTTACTCTGCCTCGCCTTCTGCTACTCCCACCACCGCTGGTAACTCTGCACCGGATACCGTGGTGCCTATCTCTGCTGTCGATGCTTTTAATTCTCGGTTCTTTCTCCGAGCGCATCAAACCCGGTGGCGTCTGGTAAGTCAACGAGCTCTTGTCTCCGAGCGTCCCCTTAGGTCCCTCGTTTGATGATTTTGGAATTTCTGCTTTACTCCGTCGTGTTGGTATTTTTGCCACTGTGACTCGAATATCTCACTTTGAAAGTCAAGTGCCCTTAGGTCCCTCGTTTGATGATTTTGGAATTTATGCTTTACTCCGTCGTGTTGGTATTTTTGCCACTGTGACTCGAATATCTCACTTTGAAAGTCAAGTGGTTCATGATTTTTACGCCAACCTAACTAGTGGAGTCTCTGATAGTCGAAGTTGTTTTTACGAACGGGTTTATGTTTTTTGATCGAGTCTACGAGTTCAATCCTACTCGTATCGGATCTCTCTTTGATCTTTCAACAGTTGGAACTGTGGCTCCGACTGTTGCTGACCCTGACCTGATATCAGGTCAGGGTCAGCAACTGTCGGAGCCACAGTTCCAACTGTTGAAAGATCAAAGAGAGATGCGATATATCAGGTCAGGGTCAGCAACTGTCGAAGCCACAGTTCCAACTGTTGAAAGATCAAAGAGAGATGCGATACGAGTAGGATTGAACTCGTAGACTCGATTAAAAACATAAACCCGTTCGTAAAAACAACTTCGACTATCAGAGACTCCACTAGTTAGGTTGGCGTAAAAATCATGAACCACTTGATGCTGATACGGATGATGACGGGGAGTTGTTCGTTGATGCAGAAGATATTCTGGACTAATTTTTTTATCGTTTTGTTGTTTTCTGAACAATGGCATGTAATAGTCTGATAGGCTTAACTCTGTTCTCTTTTGACTGATGTTTTGTTTGAACTGTTCTAAGAATTACTCTATTATGCCGTTTAATGTTTTGTCAGGTATTTGATTAAAGGGGGAGGACTTGATTATAATAAATAGATGACAAATGGGGAGATTGTTAGAATCCGAGAGGATTCTAATTTCGGTTTTTCAGCATGTGTGTGAAAAACGTGTATAAAGCTAGGGAAGTTTCCTTAGTTCTTTAAACTCTTATTTTGTCATTAATTTATTTAATTGCCTAAGTGATTTGTTAACAAGGAATTTTCTTGACAAAGACTTTCCTTTGTTACACAACTCTTTTTCCTTACGTGAGATTAAATCTAACCTAATGGGATATAATCTTGTGTAGGGCTCTACGATTCAACTAAGGAAGTATAAAAAGAGGAGCATCAACGTTTTTGTACGCTGTCCCTTTTATTCGAGAGAAAAATTATTTTCTGCTCTTACGCTGCTGTTCCTGATTTTTTTTGATCTTATTCGAGCAGAAAAATACAGTAAAAGATTTGCTTCTTTCACGCGAAAAGAAGATCGGTTCTTCGGGAGGAGAACTCAGAAGATCTCGGGAGGAGGTCGATCCGCCGACTGAGGGACTCAGCATTGAAGGAATTTCAACCGTGCAGAACAAGGGACGTGTTGCAAAGTGAAGATTGATAATTCAGCGTAGTATACAAGAACGGCGTCGACAAAGAGGGAGTCTTTGTATTTCGATTAAGTCCTATTATTGTATTCGTAAAACTAAAGATTAGTAAATTTCATTTGCAGGTCCCCGTGAATGTAGGGTACAATTGTCTCCGAACCACTTTAAAATTTGTGTCTTTTTATTACTGTTTCATTAACTGTTGCAACTCTTTGTAAAACAGTAAACCGGTATTTAAAACTGAATCTGGAATTCATCGGACACGAATATATAATTAATTTGCACGAAATAATTATAACAATTATTATTATTATTATTATTATTATTATTATTATTATTATTATTATTATTATTATTATTATTATTATTATTATTATTATTATTATTATTATTATTATTATTATTATTATTATTATTATTATTATTATTATTATTATTATTATTATTATTATTATTATTATTATTATTATTATTATTATTATTATTATTATTATTATTATTATTATTATTATTATTATTATTATTATTATTATTATTATTATCATTGTTATCATTGTTATCATTGTTATCATTATTATGATCATTATTATGATCATTATTATTATTATTATTGTTATTATTGTTATTATTGTTATTATTATTATCATTGTTATCATTGTTATTATTATTATTATTGTTATTGTTATTATTATTATTATTATTATTATTATTATTATTATTATTATTATTATTATTAGTAGTAGTAGTAGTAGTAGTAGTAGTAGTAGTAGTAGTAGTAGTAGTAGTAGTAGTAGTAGTAGTAGTAGTAGTGGTAGATAGAGAAATTGAGAGGAAAGAGAGTGTAGATATTAATGAAGAGAGATAAATGAGAGAAGAGAGAGTGTGAATATTAATGAGGAGAGAGAAATGAGTTGATGGAATAAAATATATATGTTAGTAATAGGTTTTAGTAGGTTTGAAAATTGAAAAAAAATATGAATAGTGTATTTTCAATAGAAATTTGATACGAAAAAATGGGATTTTCTGGATAATATTATGAAACAAACATAATCTCGATTTTATGAATAGTATAGAACTGGAAATTGGTTTTGGAAATGAAACCAAACATCCCAGTATCTCTCAAGCTAAAAAAACACACATCCATTTGGTGGGAGCACCTGAAAAAGCAACATGCCCGAGACGGCAAGAGCCAGATTGTCACTTGGGAAAAAGTGAGAAAAAAAAAATTATGCCGGATAATATCGGCAAGATACCTTCCTCAAGTATCACAACTTGAGACAAAATGAGTTGTCAGTGGAAGAGTTTACAATAGAATTTGATAATGTTCGAATTCTATGTGACCACATCGAGCCAGAAGAACAAACAGTTGCTCAATATCTAGCAAGATTACGCCTGGAGATTAGTGATATTGTCCAATTGCAACCACATTGAACTTACAACGATGTAGTGCTGCTCGAGGTCATGGGCGCGTGAGGAAAACAAACCTCGAGGAGTTGTTTCTTCACCTAATTCAAGTTCAACTAGCAATTACTACAACTTCAAAACCCACAAGGCAAGAGGGATCATCTGGTGCAAATTAGATTCTCTAATACATGTTGTTTCAAATGTCAGGGCCTAGGCCATATTGCTTCCGATTGCCCAAATAGAATGATTGTGACCCTGGTAGAAGAGTCAAATGATTTTTTTGTGCAAGAAGACGCTCCAGATGATAGTGGGCCTATTTTTTATGAAGAAGTAACTTATGGTGATGAATGAGAAAGCTTAATCATTTGACGACAAAGCTTAAATGCTATCCACTTAGAAGAAGATAAATGGCTTCGCAATAATATTTTCCATACCAGGTGTACTTTCCTAGGAAAAGTGTGTAACGTAATAATTGATAGCAATCCCGAACCTTTCAAAAGGATGAGGAAACAACAATTTACTATCAAAGACATAATTTTTTGCCGCCGTAGACGAAATAAAAGAAGCTTATGTTCTGGTTGGTAGTTATTGAAGAGAATAAAGAAAGACTTCAATTCCATCCACTGGTACAACCTCTACTTTAAGAATTCGGAGATGTTGTGCCAAATGATAGAACACTGGATTTGGAAACCAAACGAGGCCTTAGGATTAGAATCGACTCAAGTATTTCATATCTACGTAGTCATATCCCTCATATCAAACGAGACTTATAAGTTATACTTATCGACGAGAGGACGCACCCAACCCTATATATATACGATGAAGTTTAGACCACATCAACTAGAATACTTGACAACATTTTTTGGCAAACTAGCTAGCTAGGTAACAATATTACAATCAAATTATGCCAAAATAAGAGATGGCTTATTGGAGAATGTTTATATATGACCAAGTCAATAAACACAAGGAGTACTTGTAGCTACAAATGCTCCAATTTTTTTTATTTTTTTTTTTTTGCATGGCCTTAAATAGATATGCTACTAACTAAATATACTTTAGCATATATATATAAATTGCCAATGAGGATGACAGAAGAGAGGGAGCTTAATTCCACTTAGCCATAATTAATCGATTGTAGTCATCTGATATGGAAGTGTTTGTTGTAATTATTTGCATTTTCTTGGACGTGACCGCTGCTCGTGTTACTACTGCCGCCTTTGATCCGGCTGGTGGTGGTGGTGGAGGAGGAGGAGCCGCCACCTTCTGCTGCTGCTTGTGAATAACTGTCGGCGGGGTTTTTCCTTCGCCTCTCATTGTGACCTGCCAAACGCCTTCTGCAGCTTCTTTTGCTTTCGTCGAATTCCAAAATGTCATGAAACCTGCAGTACATGCATATCCAAGTATTTATTCTAATATAAAGTATCAAGAGACAATTAGCTAGACAAACAAATTAAAAGAATCCATCCAAATAATTGAAGTGTTTCGTTTTTTTAATTTCAAGACTCGAAGATTAGTTGTCGTTACGACGGCCCTCATGAAACTAATGTTAGTTGAATTCAAAACAATCAGGCACTAATAGAAAAATGGTTTTTTACTACAACCAATATTAACCGTTGCAAAAGGTAACAATTCGTAGTAAAAAAAAATTTGCTACGAATTTGCCCCGTAGCATATACGGGCGTGACAAAAACTTTGCTACGGTAAATAACTGTAGCAAATACTTTTTTTGCAACGATAAATCCTAGCATTTACTACGACTCCAAGTTGTTCAGTAGTAAAAGATACCTTTCAATATTACTGCTTTTTACCATAGCAAAAAAAATTCGTAGTAAAAAATCATTTTTCTACTAATAATGGTTTATTGCATTCCAGTAACCTTTGTGTTATATCGAATTGCTAAAAGCATAAAACACTACTCGTGTTATATCTAATATTAGCGCAAAAAAAATCAAAAACAAAACTTATGATGTATTTTTTACCACAAGTACCCCTTAAATGGTGAGTTTATAGGGATACCAGAAAAATTGAGTGTGTGTGACTTTTGCTAATATTGAAAACATACGGGGTTTTTTTCCAATTAGAATAAATAGAGGGTAGTACATGCAATAAACCAAAAAAGACAATAATGTTTAGTTGGGCATCATGATATATTTAGTTAAATCTTGTCTTTTCCTTTAGCATTTTTGTGTCATTTTCTTTTTGGTTTTGGGGGGGACTGTGAAATATACTGAGTGATTTTGAACACTTAATCTAAACAATAGTACATAATCATGAATATGTGTGTTTGGCCGATAGTTATTTACTTATTTATATAGATATACGGTTCAAAATCAGCCGATATGTTACATCAGGTGCAGCATCTTATAAATTCGATCGAGACAGAAACAATAATTTAACTATTTATAATATGAAACTTTATTTGTGAACACTAATTTTTTAATTAAAGTAAAAAAAGAGAGCCGATTCAAAGGATCACGTGTGTATATAAAAAAAAAAAAATGGACCAATCATCAACTCGACTAGATCCAAACAAGAAAAATAGAATAAGAATAATCAAAATAATAATTATTTTTCAAAATAATAATTATTTATATACTAAAGATCAAGAAATTAAATCAAACAGTAGTCAACTAACACACTCAAAAAACAAAAATATATAATTAATATATTTTAAAACCTGCTGCATTGCTGGCAGAACCTCTGGCGGATTCCGGCGACAACCACCACCTGGGCCTTGGCGTGGTGTTCGCAGACCTTGTGCCGCCGGTGGTAAGTCTTTGCATCGCTCAGGTCGGCGGAGCACTTCTCAGCCTGGCAGCTCTTCATCGTCGAGCTCGCACCGCCGCCGCCGGAGCTTTTCTTCGTATTAGTGGCGCCGCCGCCGCTCGCCGCTCTCTTTCTCTTGTCTTCCTGATCAGGCGCACCACCACCGCCAAACAGGTCATGGTCTTGGGACTGATGATCTGCGGCGGTTTTCTTCATATTTTCGTTATTAATAATGGGGTTTTGCTGAATCTTCAGTTGGTTGTTAGCTCTATTAATACTGATTTCCATGACAGTGATGAAGAAAACGAGAGGGGAGAATATATATATATATAAAGTGGTGGTGGAGTGGTGGGGTGAGAAGAATTTTGAGAGAGGTGGAAAGGTGGAGAGGGATATATTGTATGACTATGAGGACCACATTTTAATTTCTTTCTTTCTTTCTTTCTTTCTTCTTTTTTTTTTTTTACATATATTTTGTTTTAAATATAGAAGGATATCTTATTTTTATTATTTAATTTCATTTAATATAATCAAGGTTAATAAATCCATGAAGTATTCATATTTTTTTACCCCAAATTCAGGTATCTTATCTTATTAATAAAAAAAGTAAGGTTACACCTGCTAAATCCGAGGAAATTTTTTCCCGCTCATTTGATAGTTAATTATAATTTTCATTTATTTATTTAATTATTTATTTTTATTATTTAATTTCATTTAATATAATCAAGGTTAATAAATCCACTAAATATTCATATTTTTTTATCCCAAATTCACGTATCTTATCTTAGTAATAAAAGTAAAGTTGTTGCTGATAAACTCTTGAGATTTAATGGTATCATTGATTTACAGTAAATTTACTGAGGCCTGTTATGGGTGATAAAGAAGAAGATTCGTCAAAATTCAACATTAACTTAGATAAGATAAATATACAACCATATTACATCAAAAATATACAGTTAAATTAATAAATATGGCAAAACAAGTGGATGGGGGATTATCATCAATATATATAGCAAAATATCAAAAACAAATTGAAACTTCAATTTGTATTAATTTTACTTTAATCCCGTGCATCGCATGGGCCAAAAATCTAGTGAGATTATAATAATGAACTTATTTTACATAGCCCTAGGTACCAAATAAACTAGGGATAAACCCAAGCCAAAATCATCCGTTGACATACCCCTGGAAAAGTAAAAGTGCTATACTACCCTTATATGTAATTTTCGGCCAAACTGCATTCAACATTTCTGGTCATGCATTTAACATTTTTGCAGATATATTTATTATTATTATTCTTTTTTTTTTCTTTTTTTTTTATATATATATAAACTTGTTTCTTTAATTTATATATATTTTTATTAATTAGTTTTTTTTTAAATCAATATGTTTACTGTGTTGAAAATAACTACATGTAATTATATGTAACTGTGGTAAACTATAGTAATTCGTAGTTATGTTTTTTTTTACCCCATATTTTTAGTCGATCAATTATATATACACATGAATATTGTCTTACACAAAAGAAATTCATAACCCCAACAACAAAAATTTACAAATTTCAATATTTGTATTATAAATCACCTCAGAACCAATAAAATACAAATCGAAAATACACAGATTTATGCATATGTAACTACATGTTACTATATGTAACTTGTAATGTATACAGTCTGTTGAATACTGTAACTTGAAGCAGATGTAACTTCAACCAATTTTTTCACACCTTCAAGGAAAGGATCAATGACTTTCATTTAGATGCAATTGCAAAATCAAAACAAAAAAAAATATTTTAGTGCAAAAAATAAAAATTGAAGGAAAATCAAAACACTCAAAAGTTAACAAACACTAAGAAAGAGAGAGAGAGAGAGAGAGAGAGAGAGAGAGAGAGAGAGAGAGAGAGAGAGAGAGAGAGAGAGAGAGAGAGAGAGAGAGCCATAGCTGCAAAATGCTACGAATTTTAGACCAGACCGCCAATGACTCCTCACCCCAATCGCCTCTTACCAAAACACTAGCCGCCGCTAACCACCCAAGGTTACGCGCTCACAAATGAAAAAAATATAGAAATAAATCTGACAATATAAAAATGAATAAAATTGCCATCAAAATATAGATCTCGACGAGAGGAATCCAATGGTGGGTAGCCCGTCAAATTCCGACTGGCGGAACACAAAATACACCGACGGCAAGACCTACCGTCATCGAAATACGCGCCGACTGAAAAAAAATTGCACAAACAGATCCAGCGCACCAAACTGAATGAAATCACCACCAAAAGAAAGAGCTCGACGAGAGGAATCTAACGGTAGGTAAACCATCGAATTCCGACCACCGGAGAGAGAGTTATGACTTCGGGAAGCAACTTTGCCGGTTGGAAATCTATGGGGGCGGGATTTGAATCTGAGAGTTGAGAGAGGAAGAGAGAGACGACTGTGAATGACTAGGGTTTAAAACTGATTTTAAAAGGGCATTTTAGGTACTTTAGGATGGGCTAGGGGGTCTGTGAAATTAATTTTAAAATAGAAGGGATATGCACAAGGATGTAATTAACTTGGAGTTATATATAATTTCCATATGAGGGAGGTCTCTAAAATAATCCCTGTAATAACCATGAGATTATGACATAAATATGATTTGTATTATCCTGCAATGGATGGTATGATGGTTGAAGCAAATGAGCACGTGACAATTGATTCGGATTCGAATTTTCTTACTAATTAACAGCCGCTTGGTCGAGTTTGTTATACATGGTTAACCTAGTATAGTTTACATCTCTCGTATGGTTTGTAAGCTATTATACGAGAGTGCAGGTGTATGTATAAATTTTAGGTTAAATTACATCTACACCTCTGAGGTATGCTAAAATATATTTAAGATCCATATAGTATTGGTAATTACAGCCGTACCCCTAAAACAATTACCGGAGCCAAGATTTCATCTCACTACAAAAAAAAGCATCTTTTGTGACAAGTTGTTATGACGAACAAAAATATCGTCACAATACATGCTAGATAGTGTGACAACATACAATTTTGTCACATATTTTTGAGTTTTATGCGACAATCTTAATTTTATCGTACAAATATAGTTTTATGGGACAAAAGTATTTAATCGTCATATAAACAAACGCGGGCTTGAACAGGGGATAGGCGCGCACTGTGTCGTGACAATATATATTTATTCGAGACAAAATAATTGCGTCGCAATTAAATTTTACGTGTGACAAAACTTATATCGTCACTATAAAACAAAATTATATAAAAATAATTATTTTCGATAATTATTGTATTCCCTCCAGAATTTCCCTCTAATTTTTCCTCTTTTTTTTGTGATAAATTTATTTTTGTCTTTTAAAATTCAAAACTTCGTAGTTTTAATAGTTATAGACTTCTAGGCAAATTATACCTCCACTTTCACGCATAAATCCTAATATTATATTTCCAAAAGTTTTTCTCCCAAATCAAAATACTTTTCCCCCAAATCAAAAGACCTTTCCACAGTAGAATTTGGAAGACGAAAAGGAGGACTCCACCCTGCTAATAGCCGTCGACAATCTATGCCGTAAGTTTACACTGTAACACGACCCTCGTCGTTTTTTCTCTTTCTTCACTGCCAGTGTTGATTGTTCGGCATATTTTTTTCCACAGAGTTTTGAGAACGTCGATTAAAGAGTGACGAAATAGCTGGGAATTTTTTCCCGAGAGTTCTGGATTTTAAGGTAAAGTTTGAGAAATTTGGGAATTATAATTGTTTGTTTTCTTTTACTCGCCCTATTCTTTTATGTTGGTGCGTCTCTAGGTTATTGATTGGGTTTTTTTTTTCCGATACAATTTTTCATAGTGATATTAATGCTTTTTTTTTCCTAATTAACTTCGTGGCTTGCGGATTTGTAATTCTATATCCATGCCTAAGATGTTTTTTCATATTTTAGAAAAATCATGTTTATCTTAAATGATTACTTGATTAGTTTATGAGCCTTGAAATTTGTGTTCTGTTAAATGGCTGAGTACTAGGATTTATATGGAGAATGAGATTTTTTTAGTTTTATTTCCTTCCTAATTCACATCTGTAACAGTGTGAAAAAAATATTTCTAACAGTCTATAAATAATTTGTTTGAAGCCTGCCATCTGCAAATGTTCTATTTTCTATGTTTTTAATAAAGTAATATATTAATACTCATATACTTGTTTATGCAACTTTCTAGTTATATTATATTATTCAATAAGAAGTTGAAGAAGAAGAAGAAGAAGAAGAAGAAGAAGAAGATTAAGAATTCATTTGCAAGGAAGTATTTAGATCCTGATTTATAACTTTATCTTTGTTGCAATTCATGTCCTATACTCTTGCTTTGGTTCTTATTTGATTTTCATATTGCTGCAATGTGTTAATGTGCATGTCTATTTCCTTTACTTTTTTTGGCATTATATATTCTTTTTTTAATTACGAAATATTAAATGCATGTCAACTGTATTTAATTTCTTATATTATGCTTTTCAGATGTCGTCAGCAACAAAATTTAAGAAGGTCCGTAAGGCACAAGGGCTCGGCAGGGTTGACTGTGCAAAAAAGACTACTACAAATGGTAGGGCGTCAACAAGTTCAATGCCAACCACTATAAATAGAAGTGCATCGAAGAGCAACGCATCTGCAAATGCAAATCCACCTGCATGAGCTCTACAAGTTTCATCTCGTTCAGGTTCAACCTCAGGGAATGGTTCAACATCAGCAACTTCAGCATTGAATCATAATTCAGAAGGACTTATGAGCCCTACTAATAATACACCACCACATACTGAAGCAATACCTGATTGTGAGGCATCCGAACCTAACTTTGAAGCATCAACAGCTATTCCTGGTAATCATTTCCTTACTTTTTTTTAAGAGTAACATCATAGTTGTTTTATTTTTTTACCTTACTTTTATTCCTATTATTGAGTTACTGTTTAGGTAATCTTTGTATGCATAACAACCTTTTGATCTGTTTATGTTATTTGAAGTGCATTGTTTGATTGGAATTAACTTAACTTTGATGAAAATTTAACAAAAGACTGTATAATTTGTTGTTTATTCACTTTTTGTGTGAATACAGAGTTCCAAAATATTCACGGCTGGCTAATCTCTGCTATTTTGTGCGTGGAATTTGTTAAATGCATTGGTGTTGATCATGAACTAATGAAGCTCAAAATGTTGTTTTTTTTCAATTTTCTGCTTTTTTGGTTTTTAATTGGAAAATATTCATATAACTTTTCATTTAACTATTGTATCACTATTTTCTATATGATATTTTTATTTCTCATTTATTTCCTTGGTTAGGAACCATTGTTAAACGAAGTGGTCGTGGTGTAAGCAGAGGCTTAAATCTGGGCAAGATAGTGAAACAGGTAAGGCTTTATAATGTTGTCAAACTTGTAATAATAAGTTCTTGAAATGCATGATCTTTTTTTACAGAGCGGAAAGATGAAGATTGTGTTCAATCCTCATGAGAAAATACCATCTCAATATGAGGAAAAATTTTCTGAGGGTATATGAATTGCAGTAAGAACATGTGCAGAACTTGAAGGCGTATCTAGGTGGAGACAAATTCAAGACACAAACAAAGAAGTTTGTCGTAGAAGATTGTTGGTAAATCTTTATTATTACTTCATTTCTTTAAGGTTTAATGGAAAAATATATCTGTTTTTAATAATTATTTATTTTTGTTCAAGTATAATGAACTTTATCTTTTTTTTTTTTTTTCTTTTAAGCAATGGTTTGAAATTGAGGAATGGAACTCGGACCGTGTTCAAAGAATTGTTGATCAAATGTTTCAAACTGCATATCGACATTGGAGAAACAGATTGAGTGGATGCTACAAGAATTTGGTAGAAGAAGGAAAAAATTCAAGGGATATGAGTCCACGTGAGGAAGTACTAATAGCAAAATGGCATGCAATATGTGATTGACTTGAATCCGATGAATATGAGGTTAATCATCTGATTAAACAAAACAATAGTGTGTACTTGCACATTGGGTAAATTAGTGAACTATATATACATATTAATGCAGGAACGATCGTTGATCAATATAAATAGTAGAAGTTGTTTGCCTTTCAACCATACTTCAGGGAAGATTAGATACCTTTCTCGCTATAGGAAAATGGTATGAATTTTTTTATTCTCAATATTATAAGCCTGCTTCATACTTCAAATATGTAATTATATAATAATGTGTTATTTTACTATTGTTTATGAGCTAATTATTGTTTAATTTCGTACAGGCTACTCCGAGCAAGATTGAACTATGGAGGAAAACTCATGTTGACAAAGCTGGTCAATTTGTTAACTCTGAAGCGGCAAAGAAATTTGTAAGATAATTTACAATTATGTTATATATTATTTCTATACAATATATTTTATATATTTGATATATATGTTAACGTTGTAGGATAAAATGATGGAATTAGAAGAAACATCTATGGACGAAGGAGAAACTTCCATGTCTGAGGATCAAATTCTTGTAACAACACTTGGTCGTAGATCAGGATATCAAAAAGGCATGGGATATGGGGTAGATTGTGATTGTGATGGTGTTCAGGCAAAGTAGATGGTTCCACGTATTGGATTTTTTATTTATTTTTTTTGTTTCAATCAGAAATTTAAATTTGTTTTGAATGGTTTTTAGTTATGCACTTGGATATATAGTTTATTCATTTCAGATGTAGATTTGAACCTAGTATTCAAGTATTTTTAGTTTCAGAATGACTCTTGATTTCAATGGAATAGAATTTTTAATTTTTATATGTTTTTGACGAAGCGATTGTGTCAATAAATCATTTTGTTGAAGTGACAAATATTTCTTCATAAGACTTTCTTATTATGACAACTTATTTAATCTTTGGGGACGAAGCAATTGTCAGATAGATTATTTAGTTGACGAGACAAACTATTTCGTCACATAAATAACTTATTGAGACATCCTATTAAAGATGTTGGGACAAAATGAATTGTCTCAAGAAATCATTTAGTTTACGTGACAAAACATTTTGTCATATGAACTCTCTTATCGTGCCAATCTGTTGGATATATTGGGACGAAATATATGTCTCAACAGATTGCTCAGTTCATGTGACAAAAACGTTTGTCACAACAACGAAGCAAGAGACCGATGTGTTGTGACGAATTCAGCTTGTACGACAACATTTATGAGTTTATATGACACAACTGTCGTCACGAAAGCATGCACTGTCGCGACGAATTGAGGTTTTGTCACAGTCATTCGTGACGAACGTACAATTCGTCACTTCACACCTTTCGTGACAGGCCTTATGCGACAACCACTGTGACGAATTATTTTGTCACAACAAAGTGTTGTGACGAAATTGAGACTTTATATGACGATTTTCTGTGTCACATAAGATACATTTTTTTGTAGTGTCTCCTAGGGACCGATATGTACTATATTTGTTTTCCGTGGGCCCGTTAATGCTACCATACATGAAATTTATAAATATTATATAAAATAGTAAAGATTTAAATTTTTTTAGGAGAGTCATGTCATCCCTTAGCTCTATGTTGTCTCAACCACTGTATGAAACTAATAGTTCGTTAGAACCCTAACCGAATAACTTATCCAATGCATTATTCCGTAGGGTATCTATCAATGTTTCAGGGGGTGATTGTAATTACCGATACTATAGGGACTTTAAAGTTATTTTAGCATACATTAGGGATGTTGGTGTAATTTACCCTAAAATTTATTATCGACTCACAATGTAATCAAACAATTTATTCGATTTGATGTAATAATAATAGAACATGATAAATGAACTTGATGATGTTGCATTCACTATAATATTTCTTTAAATATTAGAAATGAAAATAAGAAATGTTACAATCCATGATTATAAATAGACAAATTAGGATAGAAAGAAAACTACAATTTCAAATTCTAGCAAACAAAAATATAGATACAGCAACACATGACTACATATCTAATACATATTCTATGTAACCACATCCTTGTTGTCAAACTAGGTCCAAACTAGATAACATTTAACTGTTTATTGCATTTAGCGCCCCTATGTTTACTCTAATTAATTGCCAAAAAAACCCATGTATTATAAATATTAGCAAAACGGTACAATTGTTCAATTTTATTACAAAATTATCCCCTAAAAATGCAGTACTTAGCGGGGTTATGTAGGGGTGTAAATGAGCTGAGTCGACTCGTGAGCTCGATGAGCCAACTCGACAAAAACTCGAATTCAAACTCATGTTTTCCGAGTTCGAGCTTATTGTTAGTGGGTTATAAGCTCACGAGTTTTTTTTTTCTTTTCATTTTTTATTATAAATATAATTATATAAAAATTAATAGTAAATTGATATAAATAATTAAAAACAAAGTTAAGCACAATTCATTTTTTTAATTCGTAATTTTTTATTATAATTTTTAATAATAAAAACCTAACTATAATATCAATAAAATAAAGAATAAAGAATGTAAAAAAATATATAAAATAGGATCATGCCCGAGCTAAAAATATAAAAGTCGAAGAGCTCAAGCTCGCCAGAAAACCTAGGGTTGTAAGGGTTTCTTTGCTAATATAATAGATGCTATCATTTAAATAAATAAGTATCTGATAAGTTTGTAGTTTTTAAATATTGGAAAAAAAATTAGTAGCTTGTGGAATATTTTCATTACATTATGCATGTTATATTATGGTATTCAATTGTTTAAATACCGTGTGTGTGTCTATATATATATATATATATATATATATATATATATATATATATATATATATATATATATATATATATATATATATATTACAAAATAAAATTTTCAATCACAAAATATACCCGCATAAATCAAGATTCCAAAAGGCACTTTTTTCCAGCTCATTTTTATTTTCATTTTCATGTATATATATGCTCCTCCCAACTTTCTCATATTCAAACAAATTGAAACGAGTCTTTTCAAAAATCCAACTAAAATACAGATGACTTTTTCTCTTAAAACAAATATCAAAAAAATCATCCACAAAAATTAAAGTGACAACTAAAAAGAAACCCAAGACAAAAGTGGGGGATGATCAAAGTTAGCTAGCTTGGTTTGTTCCCGTGAGTGGAGTAGCCCCACACATAATAATTAAGGTTAAATTACGGTCGCCCCTGAGATAAGATCAAATTATATAAGAATCCTTTTTGTTTGAGTAATTATAGTCACCCATCAATTATGTATTTCCTTACACATTCATTCTTATGTTGTCAAATTTACATTTGGGGTGTTCATTCGGTCAGTAAACTGACCGAAACGAACCGAACGAAAATCCGTACATACCAATTACCGAACCGGTAATTCGGTTATATATATATATATATATATATATATATATATATATATATATATATATATATATATATATACATATACATATATAAGATTTTTTCGTATTTTGACCTTACATTAGGGGTGGTTGTAATATGCCCAATAATTAATAACTAAATAAAGAAGAAGAAGAAGAAATCCATGTTGCATTATTTAATTTAATTTATAAGTTAACATAATAATAAGGATAAATTTCGGCCACACTCTAAGGTAAGGTAAAATTACGAAAAAAATCCCTCATGTATGGGTAATTACAACCATCCCCAATTATGAGTCTTCTTACACGTCAACCCTTATGGTTTCAAAAGTCAACATAATATTCTAGATATCTTGGAATGTTTTCTAGTTTGTAGTCGTTTTGTGCAAAAAAACCGTTTCAGATGCAGCACAATTTGATATTTACAAGTCAAAAGACACATCTTATGATCCATCTAACTTCAAAATGTGGAGCTGGAATAGGATGAAACGTGTACAAACTATAGAATATGACACAACATTTTGAACATTTCACTAAATTTGATACCGCAAGAGTGGATGTATGTATAAGAAGATTCATATATAGCATGGGGTAGTTGTAATTTATCCAAACATGAGGGGGTTTATATATATATATATATATATATATATATATATATATATATATATATATATATATATATATATATATATATATATATATATATATAAATTCAACCACGTTTCGATCTTTGATTGAATACTCATAAGAATTTCAAGAAAAAATAAAGGGCAAATTACCAAACCCCCCTGAGGTAAGCCTAAATAACGAAAATCCTCCCCATGTTCTCGTAATTACGAAAACCCCCCTTGACTAACGGTTGACCGAATTTTTTTAACCGAAAACGTGAAATGTCTATTATATCCTTCTGTTAAATATGTAAAAAATAAAGGGCAAATTACCAAAACCCCCCCTAGGTAAGCCTAAATAACGAAAATCCCCCCTGACATCCCTTTCAGTTGATGATTTATTGCTTTTATAAATTTATTTATTACTTTGTAATTTGTATTGATAATTTGATATTATAATTTTTTATTTTTTTTATTTATATATTTTAATTGATTTTATTCATCCAGAGGAGTATTCATACGGATTTATGCTTTTAGCTTGAATGATGCATGGTTGTATTTCTCGAATTGTAAAATATTTAATTTTATATATAAAAAATAATTAAATTTTGAAATCTCATTCATTGATTTTTTTAATCCAATAAAAATACATTGTACATTCATAATGATTGATTATATTTGGGTTTAATTTAAGAAAAATAAGTATTTTGCAGACACTTATATATTTTTTTATTTATATATTTTAATTGATTTTATTTATCCAGAGGAGTATTCATACGGATTTATGCTTTTAGCGTGAATGATGCATGGTTGTATTTCTCGAATTTTAAAATATTTAATTTTATATATAAAAAATAATTAAATTTTGAAATCTCATTCATTGATTTTTTTTAATCCAATAAAAATACATTGTACATTCATAATGATTGATTATATTTGGGTTTAATTTAAGAAAAATAAGTATTTTGTACATTCATAATGACCCGTCATTAAATAAAATGCTTACAATTACCCCCCTAAGGGTAATTTCGTGTACAAGGGCAAAATTGGTATTATCGGAGGAATATTCGGGAGAATCAAAAAGATTCTATCGAGTCTAACACCGTTAGAGCGATTTGTAAGACGTCTGCATACCTCAGGGGGGTTTTCGTAATTACGAGAACATAGGGGGGATTTTCGTTATTTAGGCTTACCTCAGGGGGGTTTTGGTAATTTGCCCAAAAATAAATAAGTATATATATATATATATATATATATATATATATATATATATATATATATATATATATATATATATATATATATATATATATATATATATTAAAAACAAGATCGTTTAATATATCAGTAGTATCCTGTTGGGTCTTTTAGAAACACAGATCGGATATTACTGAGGACACCCATATGTTAGAGTAGGTGACCAACAAGCCAACTTGTGGCTGTGGTCTTTCGTATTTATTATGGTAATAAACGAACCTTTATTCGTATTAATGATAAAACACCTTGGCATTCTATATCTTTGTCCCTTTGTCACAAGCATAGATATAGTCCTTACAGTTATTACAAGTACTAGTAATTGATCGTTAGGATCGTGAGATATTTACTTAAGTATTATAACTGTTAAACGTGTTCCTAGTCGAAGGGTTACGCCACCAATGAGGATATCGGCCTTTCCCATTAGAAGACTAGCACTTAGTGTATGTGTACTGCATCTCATCAGTAAACGGTATTGTGATATCGGCATGCATAAGTGGGTGCTCGTAAGTTGACGAGTTCACTGAACTCCCTCACCCTAGAAATCTCTAAGTGGTTCCCACTAATCGAGTAGAGATATCTATGGTATAGTTGTACACCATTAGTCCTTATGACCTAGACATCACCGTGACTTCACTAGAGGACCAGCTGTATCGTGACCTGTCTCTGAGTTCCACCGAGGACCATCCCAAGGGCCAGTGTTCGTGCAGTCCGAAATCTAGTGGGAGGTCTGTGCATTGTAGTCGGGGATTCGATCGCTAGAATAGTCTTGGATGTCCTGTGTGTTATAATAGTTTGTAATCATTCTAAGTCTCTGGCCAGAGCTGACTAAGTGATGATTAGAGAATTTGATTCTCTAAGTCATGCACGTGACGATTACAACACTTGGAACGATCGCACCGTCATTGAACATATAAAGAGGTCTCGATGAACCAATGCCTCTAGTTCGATCGGGACATATGAATCGAAGGGACCGTACTGTACGTTAACTATATCTGAAGGTTCTTGCAGGCACTTCATTTGTATCTAGGGAATCATGACGCGTAGTTGCTAGACGCCAATCTTGATTCGTTGGGTGATTAAGGTGAAACGAGCTTCATCTTAATCGTAACTCTAAGGGGACGAGTTTTGACCACAAAGGGTTGTGGGCCCACGGCTAGCTTACACCTGAACCATCGAGGGTCACACTGCTCGTGCACATGAGATCTTTGAATAAACGGTCAAAGGTAAAATATGTTTATCTTTGCATGATTGGAAGTCAATATGATTGGGTCCAACATTCGTAATTTGGAATTACGAATGAGAATAAGAAAAGGAAAAGAATAGGCGAACGTATTAGTGAACCTTCTAAATCGGGAAGTTTCCAAATTTAGAAAGTGCACTGAATTAGGGTTTCCACTTTTGGAAAGTTGGAAATCGAGAGTTGGCACTCGTAATGACGAGGACATTATAATGATTCCGAAAATGTAATCGTTACAGTTTTCCGATCATCGAATTGAGAGAGATGAGCAAGTAAAAGAACTAACGAACTTAAGCTGTTGGGCCCGGTCCAACTTAAGCCCGTTAGGGTTTTATGCAAGACATATAAATACTTGATTTATAGGTCTTGCACACACACAACTAAGAGAACACACGTTCATAACCCTAGCCGCTCCCTCTCTCGATCAGCCACCCTCTCCCACGGCCACCACCACCGCGCCGTCGCCGGAAATTCGCCGAAATCGGCCACCCGTTGGCCGATCTCTTTCGGTATTCCTTTCCTTCTTTCTTTTCTTCCGTTATTCTGACTATTACGTGTCTAGTGCCACGTGTTTAGTAGATCGAAGTATACGAGGTGAAATCCAAGAGGAGGAAGATCGAAGAATCGAAGATGCGAGAAGGTAATTCCGAAAAACTGCTCTCGGGTTTTCTGCGCTGCCCAGCGAGAAAATTCGCCATAAATCAACCGGTCATCCGATGGACGTGAAATTTCGACAGCAGCTTCACGACTCATAAATCTACCATCGTCCAGAAGGAATTGTTCATCCAGTAAATACGCATGGAGATACTGAAGTCGGAGCAAGGCTGTAATTTCAGATCAGCAAACAGGTTGGATCAATAGGAGTGGGAAGAGCAGCTAGCCATCTTCTCTGCGCGTGAATCACATGCGCCGCCGTAGCTCGGATCATCGCCGTTGCTGCCCCGGATTGCATGGATTGGTTTCCGTGGCAATCTAGCTTTGCTTAGTGCGCCTACCTCACGCTTCAAGAGGTAATGTTTCGAATCTATTGTCATTCGATTCGGTTACGTTTAAATTAATATATGCATGTTCGTTTTAATAAGAAACTTGTATGATTTTATGTGACTACATGAAATTGGTTTTATTATTGCGAGCATGATTATTTGATTTAAACGCGAGCATGCTAATTGATTTAATTTCGATTAAGTAATTAAGCATGTATGTTGTTTTAATTTCGCTGGAAGCGCAAAGGTACGCAATGTATGTTGTTTTTTAATTTCGCTGGAAGCGCAAAGGTACGCAATTAATTGTTATCAATTATCGGGCATGTGTTTATGTGTTTTAAAGTTGTTTAAATCGCATAAAATTTTTGTTTTCCGCTGCGTACACGTGCCCGAAACCCAACAGTGGTATCAGAGCTCGTTGCGCAATTAATTGCGTTCGTTATAATATGCTATGATTTTATGCATGTTCGATTTATTAAAGTAGTGATTGTTGTATTATGTAATTGAGAGTTTTCGTAAGTTTAAAATATTTTTGAAATATTGTTTAGAATTTTTCCAGCTTTAAAATTGTTTGAAATTGGAAAAACGGATCTGAAATTATTTTTTAAACGTCGGTTTTTAATTATTCGGATTGAACCGGTCGAACCGGCCGGTTCGATGGTTGTGCACGATCCAATCGACCGAATCCAAGTGGATTCGGGTCGGTCAGACCGGTTCTCGGTCCGACTGACCCGGCCCACTGATTTGGGTCAATTGGACCGGGCAGAACCGGACCGTTTCGGTCCGAACCGGTCAGACCGGTCGGCCGAACGGGTTCACTGAAAATAAAAAAAAATAAAAAAAATAATTATTTCAGATTTCTAAAATTAAACTTAAAACAAATTGATTTTAATTTTTGGAAAATTAATTTCAATTAATCCCAATTAGATAATCGAATCAACAATCATCTATTTTAGTAAATAGGTGATAGATTAATTAATTAATTTAAATTGTTAAATTGATTTCAATTAATAGAACACATATATAATATTGATTATAGTTCAACTTAATTAGTAGTACCTCAACATTATTTGAATGATTTATGCTAGTTGAGGTTCTATAATTATTTTGAAAAACCCGATAATTAATTAATGTAATTAATTATATAGTTAGGTCGTATGTTCCTCTGAGGACAATATGCGCTTCCATATACCTTTAGAGAACATAGATGTAGGAATCACATAGACCAATCCAAACCTTCTGATGAGATAAAACATTTTAATAAAAATCCCTCATTCTTAATTCAATTAAGAATCATTTCAAGCTATAAAGAAAAACCCAATCTGTTGAGTTATTTCTTTCCTTCTGCCAACGGTTGCATTATGTGTAGCCCTTTACTATAGTGCAGTAAGCCGTGTTAGCGGGGAGTGTTATGGTAGAGTAAGCTGTAATTCAATTGACATAGTGATGAAGGTAGCCATAGAAAAGGGTTATGTTGAATTAACGTGGTCGGCTAGATTAACTAGGGACTGCGTTAGTTTGGCATAATCAAGTTCTATGAGCATATTTGATTGGTAGGTTAGACTTGACACACAACGATTTTGATATTCGCGAGATTAACTTAGGTCATTATCAACTGTGAGGAAAATTAATTTAGGGTCATATTGTGGATATGATTGATTGTGATCTACCTTTGGGCAAATATAATCGGGCTAGATTAACTACGGGTTATATTTGTCTATTGGACCTAAAGCCCATTAAGAAAAATCAGTTTTCTCGTTTGTCTACTAGAGGTAAGTGGAACTCGATAAAATTAGTGGGAGAACAATTAAATAACATAAGTCCAAACATTTAATTGTAACAATCATTTAACGCGAATCTCTAATAATCCTCTTCTCTATACCTCTCAGATAATCATGTCTAAGAATCCCATAATGTCAAACCTCGACAATAAACTCAATGGCCCTAATTACCTAGATTGGTTGCGTAGTCTTAAGCGTGTGCTAACCGTTGAGGGGCGTCTCTATGTTTTGAACGAGAGACTTCCCGCCACTATACCTGCCACAACGACTGATGCTGAAAAGGAAACTTATGAAGCATGGAAGAAAGATGACACACATGCTAGGTGCTATATGATAAGCCGCCATGGAGCCCGCGCTTGCGAGGAAATATGAGTCTCACATGCATGCTTTCGATATAAAGGCTCATCTCGATAGCATGTATAGTGAGAATATTAGGGCATCGAGGTACGCTGCTACAAAGGAGTTGATCACGGCGAGACTGCGCGAAGGGACTTCGGTCCACGAGCACTGTCTCAAAATGATCACTCTCCTTGAAAAGCTAGTGAATCTCGATGTCACCCTCCCGGCCGAGCTCTCGTTGGATTTGATCCTGTTGTCTCTTCCTAGTTCCTATGAATCGTTCATAGTGAACTTCAACATGAACAAACTAGATCCTCCCTTGGATGAGTTAATGAACATGTTGGTCAGTTTCGAGTCCACCATTAAGAAAGAGAAGTTTGTTCTCATTGCTGCTACTTTTGGAAAGAAGAGTTCTTCCCAAAAGAAGATAAAGGAAAGAGTTCCCTTCCCAAACAGCAAGTTCGAAGTGGGTGAAGGTAGTGGGGGCCCCTAAGGCGAAAATCAGCAAAACGTAAGGAGATAGATCAAAACCCCACTCAACTTTGGCACGCTAGATTAGGTCATGTCTCTTTAAGAAGGATGAACGATTTTGTTAGTGAAGGATTGTTCTCTTTGGAGGACGTGAAATCACTACAAACTTGTGAATCTTGCCTTAAAAGGAAAATGAACAAATCACCCTACAAAGGGAAAATGGAACGAGCCGAGGGTCTTTTGGATTTGATCCATACAGACGTATGTGGTCCACTAAGTGTTAGTGCGAAGGGTGGATATGACTACTTCGCTACCTTTACCGACGATTATTCTAGGTATGGGTATGTGTACTTGATGAAGTACAAGTCTGAAACATTTGAAAGGTTCAAAGATTTTAGACACGAAGTGGAAAAGCAACTCGGACGAAGTATTAAGAAGCTGCGATCCGATCGTGGTGGAGAATACTTGAGCATCGAGTTCATTGACTATCTAAAAGAAAATGGGATACAGTCCCAATGGACTCCACCGGGAACTCCTCAACTTAATGGAGTATCCGAACGTCGGAATCGAACTTTATTGGATATGGTTCGATCAATGATGGGGTTCACAAACTTTCCGGCATACTTGTGGGGTCATGCACTTCGTACTGCCGCGTATTTGCTGAATAGAGTTAACACCAAAGCAGTTAAATCCACACCTTATGAACTTTGGCATTCCCGAAAAACCAACTACAAACATATTAGGATATGAGGTTGTCCCGCTTATGTGAAGCGGTTAGTGGGAAATAAGTTGGATAGTAAATCCGACTTGTGCTATTTTGTGGGGTATCCCGAAGACTCAATGGGATACGAGTTCTATTATGTCAAAGAAGCAAAGACGTTTGTTTCAAGAAATGCCACCTTTTTGGAAAGGGAGTTTCTATCCGATAGAAAGGGCAGCATGATAGAACTTGAAGTAGTTCAAGAACCACAAAATGAAGTTCAAACGCAAGAACAAGTAATCGAACCAATACAACAAACCACTAATATACCTCATGAACCTATGGTACGTAGATCCGAAAGAGTTCGGAAAATGCCGGATAGGTTATTCCTCCTCGAAAATGATGAAGATCATGTTGATCTTGGACGAGATCCAAGAACATACAATGAGGCCGTATCGGATGCGGACATGGGACATTGGCTAACTGCCATGAAATCCGAAATAGACTCCATGTACTCCAACAAGGTGTGGACCTTGGTAGATCCACCTAAGGGAATTGTTCCTATAGGCTGCAAGTGGATCTATAAGAAGAAAATTGGAGTGGATGGAAAGGTATCGACCTATAAAGCTAGATTGGTAGCGAAAGGATACACTCAAAGGCAAGGTGTTGACTATGAGGAAACCTTTTCGCCAGTCGCGATGCTGAAGTCCATTAGGATTTTGCTGGCCATAGCTGCGTGGTACGACTACGAGATATGGCAAATGGATGTGAAGACCGCCTTCCTTAATGGAGATATTGAGGAAGAAATTTACATGGCGCAGCCGGAAGGCTTCATATCTTCTGGAAGTGAGCAAAAGGTTTGCAAGCTCCAGCGATCCATTTATGGATTGAAACAAGCATCCCGAAGTTGGAACATTAGATTCGACTCAACTATGAAAGAGTTTGATTTTGAGAAGAATCCGGAGGAACCTTGTGTATACAAGAAGGTTAGTGGGAGGGCAGTGATATTTTTGGTGCTTTACGTTGATGACATTCTGCTCATTGGGAATGATGTAGGAATGTTGCAGCAAACGAAAGCATGGTTGTCCACACGTTTCTCAATGAAGGATTTGGGAGAAGCATCTTATGTATTAGGAATACGCATCTATAGAGATAGAGCGAGAAAGATGCTTGGGTTATCCCAAAGCCTGTACATAGACGCCGTTATGAAACGGTTTAGCATGGAAGAATCCAAAAAGGGATTCTTGCCAATGTCCCATGGGGTTCGTCTCTCGAAATCTATGTGTCCGCAAACACCTAGTGAAGTCGAGGAGATGAAAAGGACGCCCTATGCTTCTGCCATAGGAAGCATAATGTATGGCATGCTATGTACGAGACCCGATATTGCGTATGCTGTGAGTGTCACAAGCAGATATCAGTCTAACCCCGGCCCGGCTCACTGGAAAGCCGTGAAAGATATCCTCAAGTACTTGCGAAGGACTAAGGATATATTTTTGGTCTATGGGGGTGCCGAGTTGAAATTAGAGGGTTTAACCGACTCTAGTTTTCAATCGGACGTGGACGACTCAAAGTCGAATTCTGGATTTATATTCACGCTTAATGGTGGTGCCGTGTGTTGGAAGAGTTCCAAGCAGAGCACGACGGCTGATTCCACTACCGAAGCGGAATACATTGCAGTGTCCGAAGCTGCAAAAGATGGGACTTGGATAAGGAAGTTCATCCAAGAGTTGGGTGTCATTCCTAATGCTAGTGATCCAGTACCGTTGTACTGTGATAACACCGGAGCCTTGGCGAAAGCTAAGGAGCCGAGATCTCATCAGAAGTTGAAGCATATTCTGAGAAAGTATCATGTGATCCGAGAGATCATTGATAGAGGTGAAGTTAAAGTAGAACGAGTCACCTCGGAAGAGAACGTTGCAGACCCCTTTACGAAGCCTTTACCGAGATCGGTCCATGAGAAACATCGAGAGTCGATGGGATTGCGATTCATGGGTAGTTGGCTTTAGGTCAAGTGGGAGATTGTTAGAGTAGGTGACCAACAAGCCAACTTGTGGCTGTGGTCTTTCGTATTTATTATGGTAATAAACGAACCTTTATTCGTATTAATGATAAAACACCTTGGCATTCTATATCTTTGTCCCTTTGTCACAAGCATAGATATAGTCCTTACAGTTATTACAAGTACTAGTAATTGATCGTTAGGATCGTGAGATATTTACTTAAGTATTATAACTGTTAAACGTGTTCCTAGTCGAAGGGTTACGCCACCAATGAGGATATCGGCCTTTCCCATTAGAAGACTAGCACTTAGTGTATGTGTACTGCATCTCATCAGTAAACGGTATTGTGATATCGGCATGCATAAGTGGGTGCTCGTAAGTTGACGAGTTCACTGAACTCCCTCACCCTAGAAATCTCTAAGTGGTTCCCACTAATCGAGTAGAGATATCTATGGTATAGTTGTACACCATTAGTCCTTATGACCTAGACATCACCGTGACTTCACTAGAGGACCAGCTGTATCGTGACCTGTCTCTGAGTTCCACCGAGGACCATCCCAAGGGCCAGTGTTCGTGCAGTCCGAAATCTAGTGGGAGGTCTGTGCATTGTAGTCGGGGATTCGATCGCTAGAATAGTCTTGGATGTCCTGTGTGTTATAATAGTTTGTAATCATTCTAAGTCTCTGGCCAGAGCTGACTAAGTGATGATTAGAGAATTTGATTCTCTAAGTCATGCACGTGACGATTACAACACTTGGAACGATCGCACCGTCATTGAACATATAAAGAGGTCTCGATGAACCAATGCCTCTAGTTCGATCGGGACATATGAATCGAAGGGACCGTACTGTACGTTAACTATATCTGAAGGTTCTTGCAGGCACTTCATTTGTATCTAGGGAATCATGACGCGTAGTTGCTAGACGCCAATCTTGATTCGTTGGGTGATTAAGGTGAAACGAGCTTCATCTTAATCGTAACTCTAAGGGGACGAGTTTTGACCACAAAGGGTTGTGGGCCCACGGCTAGCTTACACCTGAACCATCGAGGGTCACACTGCTCGTGCACATGAGATCTTTGAATAAACGGTCAAAGGTAAAATATGTTTATCTTTGCATGATTGGAAGTCAATATGATTGGGTCCAACATTCGTAATTTGGAATTACGAATGAGAATAAGAAAAGGAAAAGAATAGGCGAACGTATTAGTGAACCTTCTAAATCGGGAAGTTTCCAAATTTAGAAAGTGCACTGAATTAGGGTTTCCACTTTTGGAAAGTTGGAAATCGAGAGTTGGCACTCGTAATGACGAGGACATTATAATGATTCCGAAAATGTAATCGTTACAGTTTTCCGATCATCGAATTGAGAGAGATGAGCAAGTAAAAGAACTAACGAACTTAAGCTGTTGGGCCCGGTCCAACTTAAGCCCGTTAGGGTTTTATGCAAGACATATAAATACTTGATTTATAGGTCTTGCACACACACAACTAAGAGAACACACGTTCATAACCCTAGCCGCTCCCTCTCTCGATCAGCCACCCTCTCCCACGGCCACCACCACCGCGCCGTCGCCGGAAATTCGCCGAAATCGGCCACCCGTTGGCCGATCTCTTTCGGTATTCCTTTCCTTCTTTCTTTTCTTCCGTTATTCTGACTATTACGTGTCTAGTGCCACGTGTTTAGTAGATCGAAGTATACGAGGTGAAATCCAAGAGGAGGAAGATCGAAGAATCGAAGATGCGAGAAGGTAATTCCGAAAAACTGCTCTCGGGTTTTCTGCGCTGCCCAGCGAGAAAATTCGCCATAAATCAACCGGTCATCCGATGGACGTGAAATTTCGACAGCAGCTTCACGACTCATAAATCTACCATCGTCCAGAAGGAATTGTTCATCCAGTAAATACGCATGGAGATACTGAAGTCGGAGCAAGGCTGTAATTTCAGATCAGCAAACAGGTTGGATCAATAGGAGTGGGAAGAGCAGCTAGCCATCTTCTCTGCGCGTGAATCACATGCGCCGCCGTAGCTCGGATCATCGCCGTTGCTGCCCCGGATTGCATGGATTGGTTTCCGTGGCAATCTAGCTTTGCTTAGTGCGCCTACCTCACGCTTCAAGAGGTAATGTTTCGAATCTATTGTCATTCGATTCGGTTACGTTTAAATTAATATATGCATGTTCGTTTTAATAAGAAACTTGTATGATTTTATGTGACTACATGAAATTGGTTTTATTATTGCGAGCATGATTATTTGATTTAAACGCGAGCATGCTAATTGATTTAATTTCGATTAAGTAATTAAGCATGTATGTTGTTTTAATTTCGCTGGAAGCGCAAAGGTACGCAATGTATGTTGTTTTTTAATTTCGCTGGAAGCGCAAAGGTACGCAATTAATTGTTATCAATTATCGGGCATGTGTTTATGTGTTTTAAAGTTGTTTAAATCGCATAAAATTTTTGTTTTCCGCTGCGTACACGTGCCCGAAACCCAACACCATAGTCCATAAGTTAACCTGAAAAAAGCTTAACGCCCGAAAACGCCAGCGCCTCACATCGGCATAACGGCAAACAAGGCAAGCCCACATGGTTAACTTATGAATATCACTGGAAACCTCATACCTTCTGGTTAAACCAAACTCTACCTCTGATATCTTAAGTAAAATAATTCTTACACTTCACAAATGCACATGATAGTAAAGTAATGTTGAGTCAAGCCATGATTTAATACAGGAACTTTAGCCGACCATTGAGGCGGCGATCATCGAGAAAAAAATAAAAGACTGGAAAAGAAAGAGTACCTTGAAGAACACCAAGAACTTCAAAAACTTAAAAAGCACACAGTAATTATACAAGAGAGAATTTTAAAAGAGAGAGAGAGAGTCTAGAAAAGTGGTACTTAAGGAGTAGAAAACTCCAACTATAAATAGAAAAAGAAAGAGCCGGACATCAACCCCGGATTTCAAAAAGATAAAAAAGCGTGAATTGTAAAAAGTTGTGAATAGTGTTTTTACTATTCATAAACAGTGCTTGGTCTGCTGGCGTAAGCAATGACGAAATTTAATTTGTCGGGTACTGTAGAAGCATCTTGCTGGAATGCTCTAAGGTTGAACCTTCCTTAAATCGTCATTAAAGAAGCTTGTTTCTTCAGAAGTCTTAGAGTCTTCTTAAAATCATCTAAGGACTGGACAACAAAATTGTTTCTCCGTCTGATCCTTTCTTCAATTAGGAAAAAATCTTCAAGGGCCGCAATCTTCTTTTTAAGAATCTTGAGATAATTCTTATCTGTGATCTCGTTAGATTTTTCATCGAACCTAACATGAAAGGGAACTTTCCAGATGTTCCAACCCGGTGATGAGCTGAAGCGTACGAGATAAATCTCCCAGTCTTCCATCAATCCTTTCTTTTAATTTTCTCTTTAAGAGAAGACTTAAGTAAGTCAAAACTTTCTTGTAAAGAAAGATCTTGATAATCCTCATTAGGATCCTGAGCATCTTGGAGATCAGTAACCGAACTCATGGAAGCATCTGATTTTGAATCAGAAAGATATCATCGAACAAGTCTTTCTTGATATGGTCCATATAAAGATCCATAATTTTATCTTTAGGGAAAATGTCTAAGTACTGCTTGGAGAACTCAGAGAATGAAGGAAGACTATATGAGGTATTCTTAGTAGAGATCTTTTTGTGATCTTCTATTTTGGATTTAATCCTCTGGATATTCTCTTGTAAAGGTGACTCATTGGAGCCAGGAGTGATGACATTTAGATTGTTCCAAAACCTTGTAGTATGGATTCTCCATAAACACGGTGAACCGTTTGTCGTGAAACCGAATTGTGGTTTCCACTTCCAGACCCATGGGATTCCGGAATCAACAAAAAACATACAAATAGTTTTACTACCTGTATTGTGTGTTTTAAGAGAAGAAAAACAAATAGAGTATTCTTCTAAGAGAGATTTAATCTCTTCAGGCAAAATGTCTGCCATAGCCCCAAAGATTTCCCACCACGAGAAAAGCCAGTTTGGAATTTGATTCCTACTGATATTATCGCAGATTTTTATAAGCCAAGTATGAGAATGCTTGGGATTCTGGTATAGAAGGGTTTTATAAAAACTCTGTAAGTAATCCCAATAATTATATTGGAAGGCTGACCTGGTAACTTCATTGGTAATGGTCTTTTCAGCAAAAGGGGAAGTACCCCATTCCTGGATAGAGATGATCTTCTTAATAACAAATTTAGAGTAGTTAATAATCTTACTCTTGGGGGGATAGTGCTGAATATCAACACTTCCTAGACTGATGAGGATATTCTCATAGAATCCTCTTGTCTTGTAGGTTTCGACTTTCCAATAATTTGTCGGAAGATATTTATCCATAAGAATCCATGGGGACTCTTTGAATGTTTCATCTTCATTTTCAATGACTAAGATTAACTCTTTCTTAGGGGAGTCAAAGAATTTGTATTCTTTTTGAGCCATTGAAGAATATGATTCTTCTTCTGATTTTGAGGAATTGTCCTCCATTGGTATATTTTTCTCTCTTTGTCTGAGGAATTCTTGGAACTCCTTTTGGACTTCTTTTGAAGAAGAACTCGCACCAGAAATATGCTGGTTAAAAAGGGATTTTTTCCCTTGCTGAACAATGGGGAAACCTCTGCCTCCCCTTCCTCTTTGAGAGGAAAAAGGGTGTCTTCCAGGAAAGCTCATATCTGTCATGAAGAAATATATTCACGAGTTAAGAAGTCTGGAAGATGATTATCTTTCCCTTGTTTATAAACAATGTTAAAATCAAAGTAAGCAAGATGCGATTGCCATCGGGCGAACATCTGTTTGGAAACATTATGTTCAAAATCTTTAAAGAGCATAAACGTAGCAGCTTTACAATCAGTCTTAATGGTAAACTTTTGATTGTATAAGTCATCCTGAAATTTAAGGACACATTTAACAATAGCAAGAATCTCTTTAGCTGTAGTAGAATAATTCTTTTGAGCATTATTCCATTTACCGGAATAAAATCGAATGATGTATTCAATCTTATTATCAGGGTTGATTTGTTTTAAAATACCCCCATACCCCAGATCTGAGGCATCAGTTTCAACGCATTTTTCCCACAAAGGGTTAGCAAGCATAAGACACGGAATGTTTTTAACTTTCTCCTTAATATTAATAACAGCCTTAGTGTGATTATCACTCCAAGGGGAAGGATTCTTCTTAAGCCTATCATATAAAATAGCAGAATCGTTAGCAAGATTTTTAATATAAGAAGAAACATAATTAAGGCTTCCCAAAAATCTTTGCAGCTGAGTTTTATCGGTAATAACATCGGGAAATTTATTTCCAAACTCAATACTTCTTTGAATGGGAATGATGTTTCCTTTTTCAATAGTATGACCTAAGAATTTTATCTTAGTCTGGAAAAGAACCATTTTAGGTTTTGAAATAACTAAACCATTTTTAATGATTATGTTTTTGAACATATCAAGATGCTTAAAATGCGTCTCAATGTCTTTAGAGAAGACAAGAATATCATCAATATAAACAATGATAAAATCACTATACGGATAGAAGATGTCATTCATGATTTGTTGAAACTCAGAAGGAGCATTCTTAAGGCCAAAAGGCATAACATTCCATTCGTAATGACCGAAAGGAACATTGAAGGCAGTTTTATACCTATCCGTCTGATTTATCTGTATTTGCCAGAAACCTGATTTTAAATCAAATTTTGAAAACAAAAGAGCATTGACCAATCTGTCAAGAAGATCCTTTTTATTAGGGATAGGGTGTCTAATCCATTTAAGAATTTTATTAAGAGGTTTGTAATTAATAACCAATCTAGGAACTCCACGTTCTTGCTCTGAATGTTTATTAACATAGAAGGCAGTACAAGACCAGGGGGACTTGGAAGGGGAAATAAGTTTCTTTTGCAATAAGGACGATATTTCCTTCTTACATAACTCTAAATACTCTGAGTTCATCTGACAAGGCCTAGACTTAGTAGGGATTTGACTATCTTTAAATCCTTCTTCGTAGGGAAGAGAAACAATATGTTTTTTTCTATCCCAAAAAGCGTTAGGGAATTCATTGCAAATGTCAATAGAGAATTTATTATATATAAGCTTTATTTTATCTTGAAGTTTTAAATTCTTCAATCTATCTTCAATAGTTAAAGAGTTAAATTCTTCTTTGAGAAAATTGACCTGACAATTTTTAAAATCAATTTGATCTTGGATAGAGTTAAGAACCTTATGAATAGGTTTAGTGATAAACTTAAAAGAAATAGGTTTACCATTATAAGTACCTGTAATCCCTCTTTCATCAATAAAAGTAAGAGGATAAATCTTATAAAGAAATGGGAGGCCAATAATCATTTGGCTAGTAATGTCTTCAGCAATAAGAAAGTCATTAGCAATACAACAACCTTCGATACATACATAAGCATTTTTAAGCTTATAGTTAATTTTTAAAGATCCTCCTCCTGCGTGAGAAAGAGAATGTGTAGTTTTTTCAAAAAACTTGGTGGGAATTTTTCCCATTTGAATAACACTTAGGTCAGCGCCACTATCAATCATAGCAATGAAGTCTTCCTTGTAAGAATTATTAATGAGGAGAGAAATCTTTGTATACCATTTTTGAGAAATAATAATATTAATGGTAGATAAATGATTTTTATTTAGAGTGTCAAACTCATCGGAGTTAATGAACTCTGTAAAAGTATCTTTTTCTTTGCCCTTTTCAATAATAGAAAGACGCGACGAAAATTCAGAATTATTCTTTTGAAGAATCTTAATATCATTTTTAAGATTATAAATCTCTTGACTCAAATCATTGATAGTGATAGGACTATTCTTGATACTCCTAAGTTTAAGAAGGTTATCTAATTCTCCCATGTTGTAATAATTATTATCAATTTTACTAGAGAGACTGGTGCTAGTATTACTAGTAGTGGGACCAGAATCATGTAACTGGTCAATGACCTTATCTCTTAAACTAGGATCCTTAATCTGTTTAAGAAAGTCAAGAATATTATTATTAGTTAACACATTTATATTCAGGTCTTGGAACTGACTCATGAGTTTGTAATATTCATCTTCAACAGGATTATCTGTATCTTTGATGCAATTAAGACATGGTTTACCAAGAGCACAATTATTGCATTCATCACTCTTAGTAGAGATATCATTGGAAAAATCCGATTCTTGGGAGGAATCAGATCTATTAGAATCTGTATCATCCTCAGATTTCATGACAATTTTATAAAGGGTTTCTTTTAAATCATCATCAATATCAAGATTTTTAATCTTATCTTTAGCATAACATTGATTAGCATAGTGACCTGTTCTACCACATTTTCTGCAAATAATCTTGCTAAGAAAATTACTATCCCTTTTATAGGACTTTTTTCTGTGATAACGATTTCTACCTTTGTCGTTATCTTGCTTTTCTTTAATCTGTTTACTATTATCATAATGTCTTCTCCTTTTCCTGTAATTAGGTTTATGATTAAATTCTCTTTTATTTTTATGAGAATCTTTTTTGCCAGGATTGTCTAGGCCAAACTGGTCACAGAAATGACCTAACTGTTTTCTTTCAAGCAGATTATCCTTACGGATCTGATTTCTTAACTTGATTTCATTACAAAGACTTAGTCCTTCTTGAATACAAGTACTGACAATTTGGCCAAAAGTAAAAGCCTCATATGCAATATGATCTGAGTCTTTTCTAAGGACCTTTTTGATCCTTTCAGCAAACAAGTAGGGAAGACCATCAACAAACTTGTTTTTCCAAATATCCTGATTGCATTCAGGAATATCGAAAATGCGTGATAGAAAAGTATCTTTGTACCATCTAAAATCAGAAAGGGTTTTACACTTCATATTTAAAAGAAGAGTTTTGGTGTTTTCAGATTTATTAGTAAATCTACCAGTAAAATGTTCGAGAATGGTAAGAACAAGAGAGTAAACCGCATTAGGTTTAGTTTCACCATCTTCAATTTTAACAGAATTGAAAATTTCTTGTTTATTTAAATTATTTAAATAATTATCCCACCAACCTTTAAGCTGGCCGGTAAACCCAACCGTAATGGCTTGAGCAGTTTGTAAATCATTGTTACCACTAATTCTGCAAGCAGAACCATACATAAGCATGCGATGGCATTGAGTAATAATATGTTTGTCACTACCGCCATCAATATTCCATTCATAGATGCTCTTTCCTGAATAGGAAGTATTGAAGAAGTTTTCTTGTTCTTCATGAAGAACATCCATAGGGGTGGGTCTATTATAATAGAATTTAGAAAGATTGGGCTTATCGGCCCATCTCATTTTATTAATACTTTCAGTATTATCATACTTTGTAGAGCTAGTGCCAGGACTATCTTCAAAATCATCATTTAAAGTAGAAATATTTAATTTGCTGAATTTATTTGAAATAATCTTTTCAAAATCAGAAACAGAAGGTTCAATTTTGAAATTGTCTAATTCAATAGGAGACTGTATAGAAGAGGCAGTCTTAACAACTGTACTTTTATCAAGTAAATCAGACTTAGTCTGAGTCTTAGTATGGAATAAAATTTTGTCAATTTTATCATGTAAAGATATAATCTCCTCCCCTATAATTGAAAGATAAAGATTGCCAAAATTATTTTGTTCAATCATTAAATTGATTTGTTTAACCGTAACTTGTAGAACATCATTTTCAATGATTTTAGAGAATGGAAGAAAATTAAAAACTCTACCATTTTTCTCAATTTGAAAAGGAACATGGGGAGGGTGGATAGATTTCTGTATACCACCAGAGATAATTTTAAAATCTCTTTCAATAACTGAAACATGATTAATGTAAAAAGTTTTTATGAACCAAGGAACATAATATGTAATTTCATTATGATAAGTGCAGAATTTATAAAAACTGTCAACAAAGTAATCTAAATCGGTTTTTGAAAAGGATTTAAAATACCAAACTCTGAAATTATCCCATTTGGGATCATTAAATTCATCATTAATCTGAGCTCTTATCGAAGAACCCTTAGAGAAATCAAGAAAGGTTTTAAAATCCATTTAAATCTTAAAATTACAATCCGAAATTGTTTCGGGATCAATCTCATCTTTGAGAATGATGTTATTTTCATTAATAACGATTCTTTCATAATTGTTATTATTAAAAGCATCTTCTCTATGAGCAGAAGTGGAAGCTCTAGAGGTACAAGGTAGTTCAACCTCATAATCTAAAGGAGAGATTAAGGAGTGGCTGGATCTAGATCCAGAATAAGAAGTCGAACTTCTTCGAAGTAAATTATTTGAACCAATATTAATGATTCCATCATTTCTTTGAGTGATGTGTTGAAAGTTGCTATTAATAATAGGGATCTTGGGAACAGATTGTTCTAAAATCCAGTTTTCAGGAAAAATAATTTCTTCCCATTTGATAGATCTCCTGGTAGTAACGTTTGACTTACTAAAATTTGTTTCAATTAAGATAGTTTCATTATTATCTTTTTCAATTCTTTTACACATAGGATTAAGAGTAAATAAAGGTTTATAATATAAACGATAGCAGATACACATAATTTCAGTACCAGGTATGTAATTATAACCATGAGTTTTAACATTTAATGTTAATGCTTCAAGAATATTACTATCTGATAAGGATAGGGATAAGTTAGGATAGGCGTCAAAATAGACCGGTCCTAAAGCTAAGCTAGACTCAATAATTCCCATAAGGGATTGTTTCCAGTTCAGATTTCTACCATCTCTAAGGGTAGCAAGGAAACTTTCTGGTAGTCCGTTTAAAGTAAGAGGCCTAAAGGCAACTTGAACACAACCAATATGTAAGAACTTATGAGTTCTTTTAAAAGGTAAAATATCATTTTTACTAAGTAATTTAACTACCATCTCAGATTCATGAAGAGGTATAGACGATTCAGTGGTTTTAACAATTTGTTTAAACCCTAATTTTTCGAAAGTACCTAGTTTATAAACCATATTAGGTTTAATGATAGGGATAGTCCATCTATTTAATAGATCAAGATTCTCAGGAACATCATATTCCTGGGTCATACTGTTTTTAACAGTATCATGATTTCTGAAGATATTCATCATCAATTGAAATGTATTAAATCACGACTTAGGAACAAAACATACTTTACTAATCTGGCTCTGATACCAATAAAAACAAGATCGTTTAATATATCAGTAGTGTATATATATATATATATATATATATATATATATATATATATATATATATATATATATATATATATATATATATATATATATATATATATATATATATATATATATATATATATATTTTCTTGAAATTCTTATGAGTATTCAATCAAAGATCGAAACGTGGTTGAATTCATTTTGCTTCACATGCATTCTGAAAAAACGTGGTTTAATTTGTGTCCTTTCAAATGGGGAAGGGTACGATTCATAGTGCAGTGGTGGGGATGAAAATCTCACTCAACGCAACCAATTTTTACAGAGCTTATTTAGTGCACTCAACAATTTGTACCTCTAGAGAGAGTACAAAACCTTAATGAGAGAGCACACGTAGAGCTTGATTTTATTTAATTTTGTTTTTTCATTAGGAAGGTTTAGGTAGGGGTGAGCAAAAAAATCGAGATATCGAAAAACCGAAACGAAGACCGAAAAAAATCGAGCCGATATGCACAGTCCCGACTTAAAATCGCATATACGGTAATTTTTTGTTTGAAATACCGAAAATATCGATTCGTGTATGGAGAATAAAAAAAATTACCGAACCGAACCGTTTTATAGAAAATGACGTCGTTTTGATATATAGTATAAATATTTACCGTCTTCCCCTAGCGCGTCTATATCCTTCAAACGCCTCCATGTAACATGTTTTTTATTAGTTAATTTTGGTTTTTTATTTGTTAATTTTCTCAAACAAATGTAATGAAAGTCCAAATTCACTGTTAATCAAATATCTATTTTATGCCGAACCGATAGATGAAACCGAAACCGAAAATAGACCAAATTGAGACCAAAACTGTTAACCGAAAACCGAAAACCCGATTAACACCGAACTGAAAAAAACCGATATGTCCGGTTCCTAAAATATGAAAAACCGATATTATCTGTACGCGTTTGGTTTATTGCAAAAATCGAGTTATACCGACCCGTGCACACCCCTAGGTTTAAGTAAATAAATCTTCAAGTTTTACATAAAATAAAGGGTTGCGATTAGTTAGGAGTAGAGATTGAACAGATCATATCAGAGTTTTAACACTTTTATAAAACTTTTAGTAAATTTCCGATTTTTTTTCGAAAGTGAAAAACTAATTTTATTTTAGGGATGGAAAAGAAAATGGAAATAAAAATGAAAAAAATTGTTCAAAAAAGAAAAATCAGATTCCAAATCAGTGGGATACTGAAAAAAAACTACATAATAATTTCGATATCAAAAGTGTTAATTTCGGGAGGGGGGGGGGGGGGGGGGGGGGGGGTCGGAAATTTTTGGAATTATTTTTGTAAATTGAAATCGGAATCTCATATTTATTTCAATTCCAATCCAAAAGAAATTAAAAAAAAAAATTGGAAGTCAAAATTTTGGAATTTGTAATTGAATATATTGCTCCAAAATCGAAATGCGGATCGGAGTATGAGGAAATCTAGCATCGAGGTCAATGACCACACCACCTCGTTCCAATAATTTTCATCTTCAGTTGTGATTATCAGATTGAACTACGGTTAAACATTTATAAATTAATACAATTGTGACCATCAAAATTTCATTAATTTAGTGAAATATTAACTTATCAATAAATTAATAATTATTAATTTACACATTAATTAATAACTTATTAATTTATGAAATTACTTTTATTATTATTTTCAATAAATACATTTTTTACATGTATATTATTCATTGTATCATTAGTTCAATGCATTATAGTTCCCGTTTCACAAACGGAAGCTCTTAAAGCAGCAATGTTATGAAACGATTTTATATTGAGTTATGAGAAAATTATACCAAAAGTTCTAAGCATGTTAAGAAAAGCGAGGGACGAGATTGATGGTAATGTGAACTTCAACAAGAAACAAGCGACGATTAAATTATATTGTATTAAGCCTTCATAGATCTATAAAATATGTACTCTACCATGTAATTTAAGAATTATTTTTATGCATTATTAATTTATATAATATATGTGGCTTCTTAAATTTTTTGAATGTGTATTATCTTATAAATTTAGCGAATTATAAATTTAGCACGTTGTCCTCGAGTTGGGACCGAGAAAATTTATTATTTAAGCAAAGTTATATATTTATCAGATATTAATTTATTGAGGTTCTACTGTACTAAGAAACGCATAATTTTCATTATCTTATCTAGAGAAGATTCAAGGTTTGCGAGGTTATAGGTTTTGTCAAATACTAAAACATCATCCGATAGTTATATTCAGCTCCTGAATCTCCACCACACCAAAAATCTTGAAATTGCATATTCTTCATTTATCGCATATATTTGTAAAAAAATACCATTATCTTTTATTTCAGGTCTTGAATAACGTGTTGATATCACCTCCTCGAATTATTTCTAGTCGGTCCTTCAACCAATTGTAGTATTTGTACCCATCTTCTAGTGTGAATTAAAGAAAATTTTCTAGCACTCTCTAACAAATTGCTCTAGAAAATCCATAATCAAGCATGGCCTAAATTCGATATATGTTATCAAACGGCTCAATATAGATTCGTTCCGCATTGAAATATATCTTACACAAAATTAAGTCATCAATTAGCATAAATTCTTACATGAAAACATAACAATTAAAGTAAACTTTGTACCTCTTTTTAAAATCTTGTAAATCTTTGTACGTACCTCCAAAACAAACTTTTATGCTATCGAAGAAAGTAGAGATGAACCCGCATGTGGATAACTTAACTGGTTTTCGGGTGGTAAGTTGGCGCAAGAAAGTAGAGATGAAAGGAGTTGGGTATGAAATAATTGGTTCCGGATTTTGACATATTGAATTGTTATTATTTTTTTGAACTGTAATTTAGTAGTTATTAGTTTACTTTTATCGGCGTGGGTGTTCCTATTTTTGGAAAATTATGAAATTGTCAGAAAAATCCTGCTAAGTTTTGAAATTTTATAACTCATGTGATTTCCGAAATTTTCGGAACTTTTGGGATTGAAATGAATTTTTAAATTCCAAACAAATTGGAATTGATCATGTACTTACGAAAATTTTCTGCAAAAATTAATTTCGATCCGATCTATTCGACTTTCACCCCTTCTTATGCTACCATGTTTTAATTGGGGAAAAAAAATACAGTTTTTGCCCCTCAAGTTTGCAATGATTCCACATCTGGTCCTCTATATTCACAAAAAACACATTTGGTCTCTCATGTTTCAAAAATTCAACATTTTTAGTCATTTTCCGTCAATTTTCCGTTAAAACTAACGGAATCAAGCATGTGCCCATCAATGACTTAACTAACGGTAAATCGATGAAAATGACCAAAAGCGTTAAATTATTGAAACACGAGGGACCAAATGTATTTTTTGGGAACATAGGGGACCAAATGTAAAATAGGTGTAAACTTGAGGGGTGAAAACTGTAATTGTCCCTTTAATTGGGCGTTTATCACCCAAAAGGAAAATGAAAAAGAAAAAGCCAAAAAAAAAAAAAAAAAAAGGAAAAAGGCCTGCTCAAATAGATCCCGCCTGCTATCAGAATTCAAAAAATCAAACGTACTGTTTGGCCTTCCACTTTTATAGAGAGAGAGAGAGAGAGAGAGAGAGAGAGAGAGAGAGAGAGAATCTGAGATATCTATGGCCGTCGTGTCAAGAAAAATCGCCGGAGTCTCCAACCCTTCCTTCTCCGGCGCCGACGATCCTCTCCTACCTTGGCTCCGGTACCTTTCAACTTCAATTATTTCTTAGTATACATGAAACAAAATTGCTCAAAATTAAAAGTCACATTTCTCTTAATTAATTGTTTGGATTTCTACCAATTTCAAGGTCAATTTACGAATCACTGAAAACTCAAAGTTCGAATCAGCTCAACGGTTTTACGGATTTCGATTTGCTCGTAGCCAATTGTATTAATACCTTCAAATCCGATCCCCGGTATCGAGATGACATCAGATTTCTCAAGATATGGTTCCTCTATGTAATGCTTTTTCCCCCTTTTCCAACCTTTGTTGTGTTGAAGTTCATTTCAATTCGTGAAAAAAAAAATTAATTTTATCAGTTGAATTGAATTGATATTCTATTTTGTGATTTTTGTGGATTGGGTTTGGGTTTCAGTCGAATTTTATGGTTTAATCTATTAGCTTTTGATTATGGTTGCATATTTTTTTTGTTATTATGACCTAATTTTACTTACTTTATGCTTTGTGATTTTATGAATTATGCTTGTGAAATTTTGTATTTATGTTTCGCAGTTTGATCAACTTCCTAACTTGTGATGTGTAATTGATAGATGGATGGTAGTTCGGATTATGAAAGGGTTTATAAAGAAATGGAGGAACACAGGATTTGTGTGCACAAAGCTCTGCTTTATGAATCATTAGCATTGTTTCTCGAAGCAAAAGGCAGGTTGATTGATGCTTGTATGGTTTATCAACTTGGCATCTCGAGGTTCTTGAACTTCTCTCAATATCGATTTTTTTTTTATTTTTTTAATTTTTTTTATTAAAGTTAGTTGGCAACTTTTTCTGAGTTATGATTCCATGGAAATATGGGTGTTTTTGCATTTCAGAAATGCTGAGCCACTGGGGAGATTAAAGAAAGCTCAGGTGCTATTTCTCGAGAGAATGTCCGAGAGAGTAACTAATGAATCATCTGAGAAGGTATGCTTGATTTGTCTTATTTTATAAGTTGAGAAACAAGAGACCTAAGCGAATGAACTATTATTTTGTGCGTTGTAAATTCCTAAGCAACTCATCTAGATTAACAATACATTTATCTGATTACTATGATGAAAAACTAAGTGAAATTTTTTCATATCTTTCCACAACTTCAATAACCAAACACGGCAATTAGAGAAAGAAGAATGATACTTATCACATTATAATTGACTATTTTATCATCTCATGGATAGTTAACTGCTCACTTCATCGTAGTTTTTTTTTTATTTTATTTTTATTTTTATTTTATTTTTATTTTTATTTTATTTTATTTTTGGAAGTGATACGAGCGAGCCAAATATTGTACATTGATTGGAATCTCGAAAGTTATGCTACTCAATATTTTTTCTAGTATAGTGCGTGGAGGTGTTGTCTAATAACCCTTTGTTCCAACTACATACTTGGCTCTGATTGCACATATTCTGATGCCTTAGCCTGTACATAAAAATCCATGTAATATCAAAGATTAATGCTGCTAGATACTCAAGGTGTGCTTTTTAGTTTTGAAGTACTTAGTCTATATGTGAGAGTTAATAACTGCTAACATAAAGGTATGCTGTGGGAAGAAAAACACGATTAGATGTAGTTGGAGGGAATTTTATTTTCATAGATAAGATGGTTAGTAACATATAATCGGCGAGGCCTATGTTATATTGTAGATTTGTGTGTGGAAAGAGGATTGTACGCATTTGAAGGACCAAACTCCTCATACATTATTGTCCTGGGTATAGTATGGTAATTAAAGGTACTGAATGTCACCGAATTGAAATTTGAAATGTGATTATTGTGATTTCGCCCATTTAAATGGTTAAATTCTGTGAAGCCACTGATGCAAGCATTTCCTTGAGTATCATTTGACTTCAATTAGTTGCAAATAATTCTACTTTGTTTTTGGTTCGGAGGTTAGTTTTGTATCGATCTTTCCTCTAATGCACACTTAAATATGATTTACACTTCTCTACAGGTTGGAAACGGCGTTTCTGCAGAACAGGGTGAAAATCTTGTTAGTCCGTGGTCTGTCGTAATCCTCAAAAACTTATTGCAGAAGATGAATGCTCAAGTTGTACAGTATGAGGTGAGTCAATTTTCTATTACTTTATGTATATTTCATGCATAAAATTTTGTTTAGTGTCTCTGATAAGAAGGTTTCTTTTATCTTTGTAGGGATACCATCCAAGTAACAAAGCATATCCCGGAAAAGTGGCATTATCCACCTTGCTGAAATCAGCTAGGAATAAAAGCATTGATATAGGTTAATAAATTATTATACTTTTTACATTGATAGCTCTGATGTCGACATGTCGGTGTTATCAAATGACCATTACTACTACTACCTTACATAGGAGGCTTGACATCATCTGTTCTTACAAAACTTTGAACACCTCATAGTTTATAAGCTTGCAGCCTTATTACATAGAGTTTATCTATTAGCAACTCTTAGAATTTTCTTGATCCAATTCTTACTTAGTCGTCATTAGTAAGATGAAAAGTGCCATTTCCCAAAAGTGTTGGGTGGTAATGAACTAGAATGCTAACTGCGGGTTCATTTAACTTTATGGTTCCTTTCGTTGTGCTCTTTCCATTGAATTCAATCTGGTTTTGATTCATGATGTCTGAAGGTGGAGAGAAGTACCAGATTAAAGGATGTGCAGGACAGGGTGGATTTGCTCAGGTGTTTAAAGCATCCGTGAACGGCAATACTGACGATGTTGTTGCTCTTAAGGTAAACTATATTTTGTGATAACTAGCTTCATGGTTGGAAATCCAATACATTAAAATATACTATTTTACTGATTCTGAACATTCCAAATTTGGACAGGTTCAAAAACCTCCCTTTCCTTGGGAATTCTACATGTACCGTCAACTTGACATACGGATTCCAGAAAAAGATGTACGAGCTTTACACCTGCGATATTAGTTTCGAATATTTCGATATTAGTTATAGACTTATAGAGCTCTAGTTTTATTCCGGTCTTTGTTATTCAGAGGAAGTGTTTTGGCTTTGCTCAAAGATTGCATCTCTATTCGGACTACAGTGTCATAGTCTCTGATTATTTAGCTCACGGGACACTTCAGGTTGGCATATAATTTTTCTCAATCACTGATTTTCTTTTTTTTTAATGAATTTAAATTTCCTCCCTTGTACTTAGTTCATATTGAATTCTGTGCAGGATGCCATAAACTCTAATGCAGTTATAGGTGGGTCTATGGAAGAAGTATTATGTATTTATTACACTATAGAGATGCTTCGAATTCTTGAAACTCTGCACGACGTTGGAATTATCCATGGTGATTTCAAACCTGATAATTTGCTCATGCGCTATTCCAGGTAACTAGTTCTTCTGAATGGCACTATCGTATATGAATCAATATAGCAACTAAATCTGGGAAATGACGTTGCCTTTTTATCAGAATTGAATTAGAGGTTCATGTCAATATAGCATAGCGGTTTGCAATTACTTCGTAGTTATTGATGGAAAAAAGTTGCCAATCTTAATGAAACATCTTCAGTTTTTCTTGGTATCTTCGACTTCTGTCTTTTCTACGTGATGTCTGTTACTTCGCTAGATTGCACTGAAGTTATCTAAGAACTGTCGTATTCTCTATATCTAAAGGTGCCCCTGCTTTTTAATCCGGGTTGTCTTTTTGTTCAATTTAGTCATTTCTTTTTCTTATCAATGGATTGTTGCAATACAAGTTGAAGCTCCTTCCCTTGAGACACCTTTAATACTCAATTGCCTAGAACTGATATTTTTACGGATTTTTATGGTTGTTTTAGCACTTACACAAATTAGTAGTTCTTGTGGTTTATGTGAGAAAATAGGGTAATGCTTGTCTTTTTCTGCATTTTATCTTCTTCTTCTTAGTCCAAGTTCCCCATAGTATAGTTTACTTGCCCAAGGTTTCGTTTTAGTAGGGTAGCTACTGGATGTTTTGCCAGATTTTGATTTGTTATTTCTGGTTACTTTAATGAGACAACTTCAAGAAATTTCCAAGAGTTTGAACAACCAATAGTGCAGAAGCAAACTTCATAAACTACAACACTCCTTCGATTATGTTGTTTGTCATTCAAGTTTTCTTTACAGTTAGTTGATGGCTGGTCAGTATTTGAAAGCACTCAGAATTGTTCTATTGTTTTATTATACTTGGAACTTAAGTCGATCTTTTTTTAGGGTTCAATATAATCCCATAGTTATGATAAAATCATGTATATATGATGGCAGGGACGATCCAACCGAAGATGAAAATGATTTTCGCCTTCGAGATGGAACGTGGCGTGATCAGGTAGTTTTTTTATATATCTACAAATTCAAGCATATTAATCTAAATTCGTATATTATTTAAATATCACATCTGAATAATGAAAATCAGGGGCTATGCCTTGTCGACTGGGGAAGAGGAATAGATCTAAGTCTCTTTCCCAAAGGCACCAAATTTATTGGAGATAGTCGAACTTCTGGCTTTCGTTGCATTGAGATGCAAGAAAATAAGCCTTGGACTTTTCAGGTATTTGCCTTTCTTGAGATAAATAACTACTTCTGATGACAATGTTTTTTTTTTCTTTTTTCGATTTAATAATTTTTCGATGGCATGTTAGGTGGATATGTATGGACTGTGTGTTATAGTTCATTTGATGCTTCACAATTCATACATGGAGATAGAAAAACGAGCATCTTTTGATGGAAACTTCGTCTACCAGCCCAAATCACATTATAAGCGGTTCGTTCTTACTCTTCATTACCTATTTTATGATTGGATCAAAGAATTTTGAAATGAGAAAAATGAAAATAAATTTTCTTTAAAGTATAAACTAAACATTTCCACCATTTTACCCACTGCTTTCGTTATTACAGTATAAAACCAATATTGAATCGTAATTGTTCATGGCCTCTTTTATATTGCAGATATTGGAATGTCGATCTTTGGAAAAAAATGTTCGAAAAGTTACTGAATACCGAACCAGCTGAAGATCACAAGAAGTTGCTGCAATCTTTGAGGGAGTCATTCCAGGATTATATGTGTTCTGATCCAAAGCTAATTAAAAAGCTGAAACAGTTACTAATGAAGCAAAGACAATCCCTCTTAGGCCAATGATATCAGTTTCTTCGCTGAATCTTTGTGCTACTGACCGTCGGTAAGATCTCTTACTACTTTACGATCGTATAAAAACTCCCATCGTACACACACACACACACACACACACACACACACACATATCACATACTTTTAGACTTTATAAGCTTACTTAGATCAAATAAGACCATAGTTATTAGTGACGATTTTGTAACCGGAAAATTACAGTTTTCATCCCTCAAGTTTGCATTGATTCACATTTGGTCCCTCATGTTCACAAAAAGCACATTTGGTCCCTCGTGTTTGAATAATTTAACACTTTTGGTCATTTCCGTCAATTTACTGTTTGTCCGTCAGTTAAAGCAGTGACGGGCACACACATGATTCCGTTATTACTAATGGGAAATTGACGGAAAAGACTAAAAGGGGTTAATTTTGGAAACATTAGGGACCAAATTTTTTTTTTTTTTTTTTTTTGTGAATATGAGGGATCAAATGTAAAATTGGTGCACACGAAGAAAGTTATAATTTTCCCATTTTTTAAACTATACCTTATGTTAGAAAAAAATATGTATACATATTTTTCAAAAAATAAGTTAAGATCTTGCTATATCTTATTTGAGAAGTTAAAAAGCTAACAAGTGTAAGAAACAATTTAAGGGAAATTACAGTTTTCATCCCTCAAGTTTGCACTGATTTCACATTTGATCCCTCATGTTTATAAATAAATATATTTGGTCCCTCGTGTTTCGATAATTTAACACTTTCGGTCATTTCCGTCAATTTACCATTAATTCGTATATTAAGATAGCGATGGGCGTAGGTTTGATTCTGTTAGTACTGACGGAAATGACTAAAACATTTGAATTTCTGAAACATGAGGGACCAAATGTGGAATCAATGCAAATTTGAGGGATGAAAACTTTATTTTTCCCAAACTATTTAGGAGAACTTAATAGGATATTAGATGAATTTCTTTAAGTTTAATATTCACATTCGAACTCGCTTGTTATTTACTTCATGTATAAAATAAAAGTTATTGGGAAAGATACAGTTTTGGTCCCTCAAATTTACACCGATTTCACATTTGATCCTTCGTGTTTACAAAAAAATACATTTGATCTCTTATGTTTCAAAAATTCAACATTTTTAGTCATTTTTATCAATTTTATGTTAGTAATAACGGAATCAAGTGTGTGTCCATCACTTTCTTAACTGACAGAGTAACGATAAATTGACGAAAATGACAAAAAAATGTTTGATTATTGAAACATGAGGGACAATATTTTTTTTATTTTTTTTGTGAACATGAGAGACCAGATGTGAAATCAGTGCAAACTTGAGATATGAAAATTGTAATTTTTCCAAAAGTTATTATTATATTTATTTTTGCTCATTTATATTTTATAAACTCTCGTTATACAGATTTGTGAAGGCAGTGGCAGATTGGAATGTTTTAGTATGGATTTAGACAATTTGTTAAAGTAAAAAATATTGTTGTACGGATGGGCTGACATAAACTGAAGTGCAAATACGTAATGTAAACTGATGTGCAAATATGTATTCAGACAACATTGTATCAATTTAAGTTCAATTGGCTTTGTACGTATTGCTTATTATACGAGAGTATAGGCTTACTCACGGTACCTTAATTTAAGAAAGAAAAAAAAATGGTAAGAAAAGAAAGATTAACTTGCATTGTGTTGATATTAAAGAACTTGACGATTCAAAGTTCAAATTAGAGGACTTGCCAATTCAAAGTTTCACATTCTCATCAACAAGGGTTTTGAGGGTTTTTATTTTGAATAATTTTGAGTTATTTTAGCTTAAACTAGATTTTTGGCCGGTGCGATGCACGGGATTGAAGTAAAATTAATACAAAATAAAGTTCAATTTAAACGATAAAATTGAAGTTTCAATTCATTTTGATGTTTGCTATATGTAATGATGTAATGATGATAATCCCCCATCTATAAACTTTTTTTTGCCAGTTCATGTAGAGGTTTATTTATGTTTTTGATGTAAATGGTTGTTTATTTATTTTATCTCAGTTAATGTAGAGGTTTGACGAATGTTCTTCTTTATCTCCCATACATGCCCCAATAAATTTATGGTAAATCAATGATGGCATTAAATCTCAAAAGTTTCTCAAGAGTAACTTTACTTTTATTAATAAGATAACAACCAAATGTTTTTCGAAATAATTAAATAATTTTTCTATAAAATTAATATTAAATAAAATGACAATTTTAGTGGGAAAAATACGAAGATTTGGGGCCAAAAAGTCCGATGACTTACCGGATTTATTAAACTTGATTATACTAAATAAAATAAAACTATAAAATTAATTAAATAAATAAATGACAATTATAAGATAACAACAAAATATTTTTCTAAACAATTAAATATTTTTCCCATAAAATTAATATTAAGTAAATTAACATGTTTAGAGAGACAAAATACGTAGATTTGGGGACAAAAAGTTTGGATACTTAACGGATTTATTAAACTTGATTATATTAGATAAAATAAAATAATAAAATTAATTAAATAATTAAATGACAATTATAACTATCAAAGGAGTGGTAAAATTTTTTTGGGGTATACGAGAAGCAACCTTACTTTTATTAATAAGATAAGTGGATTTGGGGTCAAAAAATGTGGGTACATAATGAATTTATTAAACTTGATTATGTTAAATGAAAAAAATAATAATTATATAAATAAATGACAATTATAAGTATCAAATGAGCGAAAAACATTTTCTTGGGTTTACTTGAAGCAACCTTACTTTTATTAATAAGATACTGAATTTCTTAAGAAACAACTTTGAGATTATATGATATTCAAATTGTCCTCGAACTATGGGTGTAAATGAGAACTAGCCGGTTTATTAGCCCAGTAAACTGGCTCGATAAAAGTTCGTTCCAATTCGACAAATTAGAGTTTGAGCTCAATGAGATTTAGAGCCCGTTTGGCTAAGTTTATTTTAAAGAGCTGATAAGCTCTTACGTCTGCTGTTACATCTTATTTTCAGAAGTAATTTTTAAAGTGTTTGGGTAATGAGCTTATTTCCTATTTTTACTCATTATAAGATCTTTTAAATAAAATGGGTCATTAGCAATAAGCCCCTCGTATAGCTAAGCAATGGTGATATGTCCACCCCTTAAATATTTCTTTGTGATAACCCTCTAGAATTTTATTCCCAATAGTACCCTTGTGTTAATTAGCTAATTCCTAAAAATTTGCCACCAAATAAATAAATAAAAATGATTTTTTTTTAATTTTTTTTATTATTTTCGGACATTACTTAGCATTTTTTTTTAATTCTTAAATATTTTTTAATAAAAATAATTTTTTTTAACAAAAAAATTAATTTTTTTTTCTCGACAAGTTTACTACGCCGAATATGACTATCGTCTAATATGACGATATGTGACTATATCAACTGTAGTCATATTCTTGCTCTATATTGCAGTTTTTTACATTTTCAACTTAAAAATTTCGATTATATAGTGTAGTACAATCATGTTTACCAAATTATATAAAACAAACGAAGATTTCCTAATATTTACAAAAATAATCGAATCAACATCCACACAAAAAATCACAATTTGAATCTTGTTATTACAAGTCAACTCGAAACGAGAATATAGAACATATTCGAATATGACTACATTCATATTCAACTATAGTCATATTCGAATATGACTATAGTCATGCTACTGTTACTGCTCAAATGTGAAATTGTATGTTCTGATCTGCAAAAAAAAAAAAAAAAAAAAGAGAGCGACATCGAAACAGACAGAAAAAATTACAAAACTTAAATATGACTATATATGATACCTCATACAACTATGTATGTATATGACTAAAAAACTCATTCTAGCCATTTGGCTTGCAAGCTGCTCCATTTTCATTAGTACATTTCATAGCCACCGCCACTATTTATTCAGAAGTTTTCTCATCGGATATGCAATAATGCTCATACGACATCCTCTCAACAAAAAAAGGCCTAATTAACAATAATTGGAATATCTCGTCCGTACAGAATATAGCAATTATGCTCGGAATATTCTGTCTAAATTTAGGCCATATCCAACGGTTCTGTTGCACGAAAAACCAGTAGCTGCTGGTTTAAAATCTGTTATGTAGTTAGAGAAGTCCGATTTCAATCTCCATCGTTCCAAAGTTATTGATATGTAATGCATTCTATATAAAAACATCAACACGATCCGACGGTTAGATCTTCCGATATGGCATCCGCACGAAAACTGCTACGCCTAAAAAAATAATTTTTTTCCTCTTTTTTCATCTGTTCTTTGAAAGGAGAATCGGAAGCCGGCGTCAGCGCCACATGCGGCTGAGTGGTCTCCATCGGTGAGCAATGGTGTACATAACTGCAAAAAAAGGGATAGAGAAATCGAGAAGAGAGAGATTTATGTGAAGACGAAAGAGGCAACATCGGCGGTGGCGGCAGAGGAGGAAGTTCGGATTTTTCGGAGAGAGTTGAGAGATTTAGGTGGAGATGTGAAGAATAGAGATTGAGGCAAATAATTATGATTTAGGGTTATAGTAGTTGATTGTATTTTTGTTTTCTCACACTAGTTCATGAGTATCTCACTAATTAAGATTAGATTGTCGGTGTAAACAAAAGTCTTGAAAGTCAAATGAATTTTACTTATAATATTTTCCATTTGAGAGGTATTGCACATTTTCCCTAAATAAAAAAGGTGGGTTGAAGTATTTAAAAAAAAAATTCTTATTTTGATCTCTAACAACGTATTTAAAAAAAATTAAGATCTCTTTTAAAAAAATTACCAAACACTTTGAAAGAGCTTATAAGCTCAGAGCATCTCGAATGCTTAACTCAATCTCTAATACTTAGAGTGCCACATAGGATATTTAGAGATTTAAAAAAAATCATCTTCAATGCAAATCTTAACAAAAATCTCCATATGATATGGCAATGAGGTGGTACTTGCGATATAGAGATTCTTATGATGACATTCTGAAATTGGATTGTCATCTCGAGGATCCTCAAAGTGCCAACTCATCACTTAAAATAAAATTTTCTTTCAATTTCTATTAAAAAAATCAAGATAATTAAATTATCTTCAAACCGGAAATAAATTTCACCAAAGCTCTACTATTTTCCCACTTTCTTCTACACTATTTTATTGGAGTTATATGTTTCTATAAGATTCCACTTTCAGGTAAAAACACTAATTATTACTTCATTTGTTTTAACAATAATTTTCCATACAATAATTTGTCCTAACAATAATTTTCCTCGAAATCTAATCAATTGAATTAATGTGATTCCTGACCTAAAATAAATGAATTATACGCGTGATCTATAGACATTGCTAGGTTGTAAACAATATATGTTCATGGTTTAACGAAAAGGAAAAATATCAATTTAAAATTGGTTCGTTAAAATATTTAACTATTGAATGTTCATAAAAAAAGCCTATTTACTTCTTTTTCTGTCTCCTGAAATAAATATGAATAAATCCTACTTGTATTAAATCAAGAATGAAATCGGAAATGGAATTTTTTACTCTTTTTGGCGGCCTTTTTTTTTTAATAAATTAATAATTTTAATTTAAAAGCCCAATAATAATTACACCAAATAAATGTTTTTGAGTCTTGAGTGTTGCATTGGAGAAGACTATGTAGTTGAGTATCTCAATCTTGCCAATTATGATATATAAAATTTTAAGTTGGTACTTGACACCTAGAATTTTTAGAGTTTTTAATTTTAGTTTAGCATTGGATATGCTCTCACACCCTCTTAATTTGGTATATCTATAATAAATTATTATTCCACCCGTTCTTAAATAAGTGTATTTTCGTACTTTTATCAAGGATTAATAAACTCAATGTGGCTTGATTTTAGAAAAAAATACATAAAAATGATTAAAACTGTTACGAACTCTAGGAGGTTATGGATGACCACCATTTCTCCCACCACTATTCCCACCATTTACTCACTTTTATAGACCTATAAGTCCTTGTAACTCATGAGATTTCATGATCTTGTACTATATATATTGATCCATTGTATTCAGTTGGACACATAAAAAGAACAAGAGAATAATATATTTGTTTCTGTCTATATTGCTATCTCAATTCCTCTTTACTTTATTCTTTCTTTATTAGTTTCCCAACACGTTATCTGCACGATTGTTCTACTTTAATTTTCGAGTAAAGATCCAAAGAGGATAACATCTCAGTCATATATGAAGGAAAAATGATACATTATTGAAATTGTTGATCACGCTCCCCCTGATTTCAGCATGAGACATTGGAGTAAGATCGCCGACGTATAGATTTGCAAACTCGTTATTTGATTGTCATCAATAAATGTCAATGTCGTCTTTCTTCTTTAACTCTCGAGTACTTTAGAAAATTCAATAATTCTTCGGCCACCTCCCTTGATATAGGCAAAATGTCGTTGGTGCAATTAGATAACATTATCCTCATATACTAGGACAAATGTTTTCACTATCTTCTCGACGACACAAATACATTTCTTATCTCCAAATATCGGATAATTATATGTTTACTCAATGAATGAGCTTTATCATATAAAAGAATAATGGATAAATATTTCATTCGACTAATGCTCGATCTGCAGATCAGGATAAAATTTATCCTCCCTAGATATTTTCACTTCGTATTCTTTCATCAAATAATTGATTGTCTTTGTGACCTTTTCATGAGTCTCCACAAGATTTAAGTTTCCCCAAATGATAATGGAAATCAATTTATTTGATTTATTCCTTTTGCAAACAAGATGTTCACTAAGGTGTCAATACTATATTCTTTTAGAATATTTGAATGGATCATTTGCATAGAATCCAACGTATTAGACCTTTTATTGTATGCTCTAAGCATTTTAAATTCATCATTAGTTTTATGCTATAGATATGCGGTAATTGCATCCATATGATGCATGTCAAGTAATTTGAATACCATAAATTGATTGCATCGAAAATATATATTTTTCAGAAGGTATTCAAATGTACCGCAATAATTTTAACCACTTATGTACTAAAGGTTTCACAACTTTATGTGTGTTGACCACAAGTCAATGTACAATTCATTTTATCACTAATTTCAAATACTCATGGTCAATTGCATTGTGAATGCATATACCAATGACCAATTAGATGTCGACATCTATTAAAATGTATGAGCTTCAAGCTCTTCACATTATAAGAATAATGGCACATATAATTATTCGATAGCATCTTTAGTACTCCCCATATTTATTTATAATCAATCAAGAGCTCAGTATTTCACTTTCCGGTATCGGATTCTCCTTAGAGAATTATATTCATATAAATGGGGATTGTAACCTTTGTGAGTACGATCTCTTATAGAGATCCATATCTTTTCATGTACCATATATTTTTCTCTTATAGAGAATTTTCTATGCAACATCTGTCTAGATACAGAAAGATTCACCGCCAATCGAATCTTTTTTCGCGGAGAGTTTGTGTTCTAGATTCAAAGTTTGCCATTTGATGATCAAATGTTCAACACAACGGATTGCTGGCAAAATTATAAAATTTATCTTGTAACCAAAGGTGGTCTTTAGATTTGATTTCTACAATTTAATTTTATTGCCAAATCTTTTTTACAGTCCACCAATAAATATTTAGTCTTACTTTAGTCCCTCGCCTTTAAAATGCATAAATATCATCCCTCATCTCTTGAAACTGTCACAATATGATCCTTCCCCTAACATTTTGTTGACATCTAACGGAATCTATCTGAAAAATGGAATATTCTTTTAAATAATGGTATTCTTTTGCAAAACAATGAGAGAACTAAAGAATAGAGAAAAAAAAAACATTTTCTTTCACTTTATGAGACGTGCTATTTCCACCCTCAAAATATCTTATTTCACCACCAAATTAAATGTATTTACTAGTTTATCCATTTCTTCCTGTTTCACACATTCGGTACAAATGCAAAAACTATCCACCATCAAACTAATTAGAATATTCACAAAAAAAAAACTCCACAATTTTCTACTAGAATCTTCACCGTAAAATTCCATCCTCTACACCTTAAGCGAAAGATACCTTAATTAGAGAAAAACATCTAAAGGTCAAAAAGAACAGGAATTCACGTTTGTGGAGAAATAAATTAAGGGTGACTTGTAGAAACTTAATAACAAAAAATACGAAAATATAGATTTTTGATATTGTTGTTTTTGATGGATTAAAGTATGAAAAATGGGGTTACATTTTATCTAGCGCGATCCACCCAAAAACTGATTCACACTGAACGATTATTAGAATATTATTTTACCCATTTAGGTTTAATGTTGAGAATGATCTACTGTCGGCTAACTATATAAAATTTTGAAGTTCACAATTTTGGATGAAATTGTTATATTGCATTAAAACAAGTTATATAATCTGCAAAGTCATCTGAAATGGATTTTTGGATATTTTGTCATAAATATTTCATTGCAAACGAAAAACAAAATTTTTCAAGGAGAATAAGTTAGAACAAAGGAGGATTAAGTGAGTAAGGGAGGATGGTGAATCGTAAATTTTAAGGGTATTTTTGATATTTTAAATAAATTTGGTGGTGAATTGAGATAATTTGGAGGTGGAAATAGTACCACTCTTAAAAAAAAGGGTCATCCAACTTTTTTGTTTTGAAAAATATATCCACCCATCCGACAGTTATTTGTTACTAAAGCAAACTTTCTCGTATATATCAAATTTATTCCTTACTCTTGAAACCCTAATTAATCCCCAATTTCTGATGTTAACTATAATTTAACCCAAATTTTTCTGATTAATCAATTTTGACTACCACCGGCGTGAACCGCCTGTTTCAGGATTGACCTTTTATCTTTTTTTTTTTTTTTTTTTTTTTTTTTTTTTTTTTTTTTTTTTTTTCAGTTTTCCTTTTCAATGTTTTTAGTCATCGTCGTTAACTTATTCGCCCCCCCCCCCCAAAAATGCATTTTCCAACTGTTTGATCGGCATTGACTGCCACATTAGTGTATAACAGAGTAATATTACCATGTTAAGAATAGTAAAATTGTGTCGAATTGCAATATTATTGTCTCAGACAATAAGACAATAATACTGTTGTTAACATAGTACTATGATTAGTGTGTTGAACTAGATCTTTTTGACATATATATAATTTTAAATAATTGTTATTATGGTAAATTGGTAATACATTACAAATTAAATTGAACTAGAATATTACTTTATCAGACAATAAGATTGTTGCTAACACGTAATATACAAAAATATTACTATTAACTCATAATATTATTGTTGGTAATATAACTGTGCTAGACAATCATATTAATATGTTTGATAGTAGTTTTACCGTGTTGGTCGCTCAAAAAAAGTGATTTTTTTTTTTTTTAATATTACTATGAACACAATATTATTACTATGTGACACGAAAGACTACCGTGTTTGCCGGTGAAGGGTGGGAAAAAAATTGAAATTGTTTTTAGAAGAAAAAAAAAGGTCAACGCTAGATGATGGGAAAAAAGTTCCACGAAAAATAATTTAGAAAAAAAAAATCAACGAAGGGACTGACGTTAAGAAAATGTTAGATTTTGTTTTATGAATTTTTGTTCTTCAAAAAATTGGGAAAATGGGCCGGGGGTTAATGCATACAAATGAGTCAATGTTCAATATTGGTTAAGTTTGGATTTCATGGATGTAATTGATACAAATTGTATTTTGAGGGATATTTTTGACAAAAGTACAAGTGGATGTGCGTTTTGGCGGAATTATTAATTGGTCTGGATATATATGCAATTAAGTATGTTAAATCAATGTATATATACTAGTATTTTTAACCGTGCGATGTACATGATAATATTTTAAAAATAGTAAAAAATGATTAAATATAGGACAAAATGCACTTTTGCCCCCTATAAATTTCTGTTTATTGCACTTTCCCCCTTAAAAATTTTAAAAAATGGATATTCCCCTTCGAAATATTATATTGATTGCACTTTGTCCCATAAGCCAATTTTTGGAGGGCATTGTGCAACAAAATAACATTTTAAAGGGGTAATGTGCAAAAAAGTAATGTTTTTAAGGGGTAACGTGCAATAAAAAATATTTAAAGGGGCAACATACAACAAAAATCCTCAATTCCGATGAATAATCCATCGAATTATTGTTATTGGGGCAATGTGGAACAAGAATACTATTTTGAAGGGACATTCACTATTAAAATTTTTGAGGAGATAAAGTGCGAAAATTAGAAAATTATAGGGAGTGATGTGCATTTTCACTTAAATATATTACACTATTATAATAAAATTTATTAGTGATATTTAGTGAACATCAATATTCATATACAAATCGGATATTTAATAAAACTCATTCATCAAGTGATTATGTAAACTTAATTGTCAGAAATTGACTTTCAGATAATTTAAACAATTAATAAAGCAGTTTTTTTTAATAATTTGTAAAATTGTCCTTTATTTCTTTAAAAATAAGAATAGTAACTGGTTCCCCAATTGTGTCTCGTACCCGTAACTACATATGTCCTAGATGCTTACCAACATGCTACATTGTATTGACCATAAATATGTCATTAACAAAGAAAACGGAATAACATAAAGCTAAATACAAAAAGAACATTAGGGTTACTCAGGGTTGCCAAAACGTTTATTCCTTTGATATATATATATATATATATATATATATATATATATATATATATATATATATATATATATATATATATATATATATGGGATTATTTGATATAACCCCCACATATGCTTTTTGCACTTAGTATAAGCCCAAAAAATATTCCTCTTTTTGCGATAAATTCAAATTATATTGTAATAGATTTTTTTTTTTTTGCGATATTTCTATATTGCCCCTATGTATATATGGACGATATAAATTTTCTCTTATTTGGGTGTTGAACCATTGAATACCCATTTTGTAGGTTTGTTTTTTTGTGTGTAAGATCCTTATAAAAATAAGACATGTACTAAATACCGAAAGGTGTTTGATTATATGCGCAAACCAGAAAATTTTGTGTGACTCGCATATCTCGCCGCCAACAAGATACGTGGAAATCTGTTCAGACGGTCTCCAACATCCCTTTCGACGAGTTCGGTTTCACATACTTGAAGACGACCCCTGACCGCACACGCTGCTGCCGGGGCTGTTATGCCGAGATGGCAACACATTTTCTAGATAGGCCATGGCATCTCAACAACTATGAGGAAAAACTGCCTCGACCGTCGTTTTCTATTTTCCAGTGGCGTTAAGGTATCCTCTTTGTCGTTCTCGTGAGAGACAATTCGTTGATAGCTTGGGATATGGCTTCGGGTACAACCGATCGATCGCCGAAATTAGCGGTGGCGTAAGCAGTGCTCGTGAAAGGAAATGTTTTCTTAGTGAATTACGTTAACTTTTAGTGTCTCACTTTAATTTTATAGTGGATTTTGATAAACTTGTAGTGGATTTCGATAATTTCTTAGCGGATTACGTCAATTTCATAATAATAAACTTGTAGTGGATTTCGTTAATTTTGTAGTGCGTTACGTTGATTTCTTAGTGGTTTTGCGTTAATTTCATAATGATAAACTTTTAGTGGAGTGGGGGTTGACGGCGCTTACAGTAAATAGTGGATTTTGAAGGATTTCAAAATTTCACTCCATTTTTTTTCATGTGTTTAGTATGAACTGTTAAACCATCACGTAATAGTGGAATATATTACTTGTGGTTATAAACCATATTATTATTAGTATTATAAACCATATTACTTGTGGAGTTACAAGTGTGTAGTATAAGTAACATGTAAACATTAGATCCAATAACAATTTTACATGCTTCAATATCATAAAATTACATTTTATAGAGTAGTAGTTTTAATGCCTTACGAGCAATAATAGTGGTATATGCGCAATACCCATATTTAGACAATAGGAGAATAAATGAAGCACTATTTTTGCTAGGTACAATTTTAAAGAACAGTGGTTTAAAGAATTGTAGATCAAAATTACGTAACTCTAAAGAATAGATGTTCTAATGCTTCAACAACAGTGATAGTTTATAGGATAAATTACAAACACCCCCTGAGGTATGGTCAAATTACAAAACCCCCCCTCTTCTTTGGATAATTACATCTACCTCTCAACTATAACTTCTTCTTACACCTCCGCCCTTATGTTGCCAAATTCAACACAATCATCTAGATTCCGTGGAATGTGCTCTAGTTTGTACTCGTTTTGTGTAAAAATACAGTTTCCGATGCACCACAAACTGATATAGACAAGCTAAAAATCACATATTATGATCATCTTGCTTCATAATGTAGAGTTTGAATGGGATAAAACGGGTACAAAAGTGATAATATTCCATATAATCTCGAAGATTCCACTAAATTTGAGGAGTTGAGGGGGTGGTTGTAATTATCCAAACAAGAGGGGTGTTTTTGTAATTTGACCATACCTCAGGGGGGTGTTTTTGTAATTTAACCATACCTCAGGGGGTGTTTGTAATTTACCCTAGTTTATATAATAGTTGTTTTAATGCTATCAAGGAGGTCCAAGACCCTTCAAATTTAGGAGGCCATGTGTATTGTAATGACATATATAATACAAAAAAATAGTGGAATGATTACACATTAGTCGAATTTGAAATGCATTGTGGAATTAGAATGGAAAAACATGTTAATATGTAAAAAATGAAATTTTTAGAACAATATCCAATTTATTTCTAAAAAAAAGTACAATTGGTAGAGGAAAATGTGAATAGTGACTTATAAACAGAAGAACAGATAAACAATGTAAATACTTAACACAGTAGCTAAACTATATCTTAGATAGTATCTTTCATAAACATCACAAAAGCTATCCCACTTTGTGTCCCTCTCACTGACCCGTGTAATGCGACCTCGAACAAACGGCATCACAAAATGATAACATGAGGTCTTCTCGAGGCATTCAATATGCACTTGTCTGAGAGGCATATTACGAAAGAACGTACGTCAATGGGCGAGTTTCTTGATTCGAGCTGCGTAAAGAAATTGGAAAAATATGTTTCAAAATAGTTATAACAACAAACAATCTACTCTAGTTGCAAATAATGTTTATGTTAGAAACAACTTCTGGTTAAGTGGTTCAAACAAACATACATAGCATACATTTTCATATAAACGTAATCCACTAAGAAAAAATTTCCTTTCACAAACAAGAATTTGAAAATCATCATCCAGGATATTTTCTTCACGTGCATTGATAGTAAGTTTCTTCAGCTCACCCAGGGCCGACCCTGGGGTGGGGCGAGCAGGGCCCAAATTTTTAATTTTTTAATATATATATTATTCATTTTTATGTGCAAAAAATGTTTTATTATTTTAAAAAAAAAATATTTTTCTAACATTTTAATAAAAAGATTTCTATTCTTTTATTCTTTTTTATTTTTTTTTATAAATTTATTTTAAAAATAGATTTGAAATTTAATGTTTTTTTTTAATTCTAAGTGTTTTATCTAGACCTTAATATTTTCAAACTTCTATTTATGATGTTATGTTAACAAATAATTTAATTATATTATTTTATTAAGCTTAAGATGCCGGACGTCGCCCCCGAGTTAGCGAAAAATTATATTCTCGCCCTGGACCTCTGAATACGCCGGACCGGCCCTGAGCTCACGTGTGTAAATTAAGTGGAACACAATGTTTTGAGTAACATGTGTAACTACAAGAACTACTACATTTGAAATACAATATCAAATTAATCACCAAAAACTACTGCACAATTTATTCATTAATTAACAGTAGTCTACCGCGTAACGTATGGACATTTAGCACGACTTAAGCATAATGTTGCCATGCGTACATTATTGCAAACAATTATTTGTACAAAAAAAAATATAGGATGTTTGATTCACATAATGCACTATTTGTACAAAAAACTACTATTGCATTATAAAAAAATACTTATTTGTACAAAATACTATACAAGATGTATGACTCAACTAATTCACAATTTTCAAATAGTGGATTAATAAAGTTCCCTGTTTTGTTTAATAACATTACAAATGCATAAAGTCCCCTGTTTTCAAATGCATATATTAATAAAGTCCCCTATTTTATTTAATAACACCTCCTCTTAATTAATTTTTTTACAAAGTCACCATGGTTAAAAGAACAACACCATGTTTACTGCCCGATTATTTTTCGAAGACAAAAAATTGAAATCAATGCGTTATCAAAATCATAATGTAGTAATAGTACCAAATAATTAACTCGATCGCTCAGTGGCATATTACTTGATGTATTCCTATTTAATAGATTTTACTACATATGATATAGCACAAACAAAACACCTACATAAAATTAAATCCATCCGATGCTTAATTTGCAATGTAGTAATGTCAACCTAGATTTGCTAAAAACAAATGTTGCAATATAAAAATCTACTAGTTATACAACCCCATTAACGATTACATAAACAACTATAAAATAAACTATAAAATAAACACCGATCACAATATTAATGAAAAGTAGTATCCCACAATGTTTAATACGTACCAACGTCCAAACTCATAATATCATTGTTTGCTATTGATTTTCTTTTCCCTGCTCCCGTATATTGTCCAAAAGAAGTACATGCAGATCAAAAAGTAAAACAAAATTAGCAGCTTATATAAACCAAGGGATCTAAAAGTTATTCATAAATGAGAAACTTACGTTTCGAGGTTGTCTTTTGCACCATTTTATCTCTTTGGTTGATATAGTGCTGCATTAAAAAAAAAATTATTTAGCAGTATGCTGTTTAAATCAACACATAAAAAATTTAAAATAGCTGTTTTTAAAAATTAAATTAGAACCCGTCGTCCAGTTATTTTTTGTTCAAAGGGCTGAAAATTTCATAGATACAGATAGAGGGATAATAAACTTACGTTTTCAAGGGGATTAATAGGCCGTCCGATTGTAAAAAATGCTTCAATAATCTTATAAAGGGGTTTCTAGCAAACCCACTATTTTGTGATGCCTACGCAATTTTTTTGAGTTCTCGGGGCAGCTATGGAAGCTGCAATGTGGAAATCGGAGAAGAAGGGTTTTTTTTTCTTGGGAGATATTTGATTTCTGTATACAGAGATTTGAGGGGAGTTATTTTGGGAGAGAGATTAGTAGTGGACTCCACATTAGCGGGATTTTATTATTTATGCAAAACTAATTTAATTATATATTTTATGAATATAATAAGGGTAAATGGGATATTATGATCGACGAGGAGGTTATCCCTAATTGCGAATTAAAAGTTGGATTTAAGCCTCTAAGAATCTTGCATCAGAGGTTTATCTCATATAGTCCCCCTCTCTCTCTCTCTCTCTCTCTCTCTCTCTCTCTATATATATATATATATATATATATATATATATATATATATATATATATATATATATATATATATATATATATATATATATATATATATATATATATATATATATAAACACACACACATAGTTGTCAAAATTGCGAATTGTAAATCGTAAGATTTTTTAATATTCTTTAAAAATATTATCAAATTAGTAAATTAAATGATGTACGTATTTATGAGAGATTATATAGCATTCACACTTTACAAAAATTGAACAAAATCAAAACAAAATGTTAATATTAAAAGAGTATGATTTATTTCATTTAATTTAGAGTATTCATCAATGAAAATATTTATTGTTATTAGATTGAATGAATATAAAAATAAATATTCAAGATGTCATTCAAAATTGTGTATGCGATTAAATGATAGGCAATCAACATGTTCGAATAAATCAATTAAAAAATTAAAAAAATTAATAATAATAAAACTCTCTTAAATATATTTTCTACTTTTAAAGTATAATTAAAGCTGATTGTAAAGCAAAATCCAAAATATTATTGAAATTATTTATTTCTTTTCAAATACAATTGGAGATTAACAATATTAAAATATTAATACGATATATATATATATATATATATATATATATATATATATATATATATATATATATATCCGCATGCTTAACACGCATGACGGTATCGAAGATGTCGAGTCGGATGGAGAGTCCAGTGGATCCATTTCCGAATGATATAAGTAAGGAAACATTTTCACTCCTTGGACAATCCTTTATTCAATAGATATGTAGCGGCCAAACTCGATTCTTCTTGGGAAATTTGCCATTGGAAATGATGACAATTTTCGAAGAACACTACAAGTTTATATTCCTGAAAGACGCTTCTATGTATGATGCATAATGCGTTCTTTCGGCACAATGTGAGATGATAAAATTCAAATGCATCATATGGCAAAAAACAGGTAACGAACACAATGTACAATTCTATATTCCAACAACTTTTGATTCTTGGAATAACGAATGATGCCACATCATTTCGAGCATTTCATCATCAGTAGTAAATATATATTGTGCATATAATATAATTTATTTCTCAAGAATTTGATCATTAGATACAATGCTTTGTTTTCATGCTCATGCATATTACTTCATTTCCGATCAATCCTTCCGTTTGCGCTTTCGTCAAATTTTCATTGTTTGACATAAAAAGGAATCTCACATACTCAATAACTTCGGTTTCAATCTGCTTGTTTGCCATTTTTTTTTTGCTATTCGATAGAACTGGTTGGGTTGAGTTTTTGGGTTACATCATTGATTGATTCATCGAATTTCAATTTTAATCTGATCCTATTGATCAGGGGTCAGTTTGACTTATTGATTATCGATAATCCATTGAATATGAACCATAACTATGGACTTTCACATAATTATTACAGCAGGGCATCAAATGATATCTGGTGAACACGTCCACAAAAAGTTTGGTGAATGTGGATATAACAAAGATGATACTTGGAATATGAGTCATTTTGGAATATCTTTAACTTTAGTTGACGAAAACTTTGCACGATATTTATTATTATATATTGCGACTTTAATATTCTTGTAATATTTTCTGTTTCTAAAAAAAAGAAAAAAAAGTACAAATTAATACAACCACATTATTTTCATCAAATCTATATACTTTTCAATCTTGATTTCATGTCTATGTGTTTAAAAGAATATGAACTACATAAGATGATGATATACAACGTGGTTCAAATTGTGCAATTTAAAAAAAAAAAATATGAATTATCACCATCAATTAGTATCACCTATTTGTCATTCAATTAATTTTGTAGGGATTGACTAAAAAAGAAAAAAATATAATTTTATCCTTGAAACAATATCTTAATTTTGTTATTTAACTGACTTTTTAGACAATCACATTTATTACTATAATCTTACAAATTTAATACACGATTTAATCTGAGTAACCAAACATCTTATCGACTAAATATAGTTTGTCAGTGAATAATTAATCCATTTTTTTTGTTAATGGGAGACAAATGTAACAATGTTAGTTGATATTGATTTTTTTTGTTGTAGTTTTTTTTTTCTTTATTATTGACTATCCAATTTTCACAACTATAATTATTTTTAGTAGCTTCTAGGCTAAACTGGCATAAAACACTTCACATCTTGACACAAATTGCTTACGCTATTCGAGTTTTGGTAGAACATAAGTACATCGTGACGGATATCAAACTCGATAATATCTTGGTGGATAAGGTATTATTCAAATAATGTATCAAATAAGGTAGAAAAATGTTGTCACGTAATTGCTGCAACATCGTGTCAAATAAAATATGGTGAAATTGTGCTTGTTGAATGTGGATGCGACAAAGATGATGCTTGGGTGACGAGCCACCTTGCAGTAGCTTGTACAAATGATAAATCATATAACCGTTCAGAATAAGACAAGATCCTTAGTAAGCTTGAGACGATGAGAATGAAGAAAGAAGTAAGGAAATTGAAGATATCTGTTTTGGAATATGCTTGTTGGGGGACTACTAGTTGAAGAAAAATATTACACGGTATGAATTAGTATATATTGCTACTTTATGATTCTTAGAATGTATTTGTTTCTAAATAGAAGAAATAAACCTCAAATTGGAACAACTGCTTTATTTTCATCATTTCTATGTGTTTTCCAAACTTCATTTCATGCGTATGTGTTTTAAAAGAAAAACGAACTAAAACGAGAATATGAGTTACCATGATTGCGGTTCAAACTATTCAATTTCAAAAATAAAATAAATTATATATCACTATCAATTAGTAGCACCCCTCCTCCTCCAAATTAATTTCTTAGGGGTTGCTAAAAGAGAAAAAAAAAAGAGAGATCGTTTTTTCCTTAAACCAATTTTCAAATATTATGTATTATAATAACCTTTTAGACAGTTCACATATAAGGCTAGAAAATTAGAAAAAATAATACATACTTTAATATAAGAGAGGCTTTTTTCTCTCTCAATGAGAGGCTCTTTCGTTCTCCTTCGATTTGAATTATAGATCTTATCTCAGATTTTACACAGATTTCCAAATCGTCGGTTTTATTCCTATCGATCTGATCGTGGCATTACTGTTCTTATTTTTACTCTATAATTATTTCGGTTTTTTAGGGTTTTCTTGTTTTGTGGTTTTCTCTTTAACCTATTTTTCATAATAACCGTAACCCGATCTCCCTCTTTGCCTTTTTCCAGATCTGCATCAGACCGGCGGTGTTGGAGGATCCTCACTCTGCGTCTCTCATCTCATCTATATTTTCTCTCTCACGACGATGGAAGACATCACAGAAACTTTGGCGAATAAGTTTCACTTGACTTCCGACGAAGCGGAGGGTATCACGATTGGCAATATTCAACCTGTCAATACAAATCTCACCGGGGGGCTCAGCCTAGTGGGGAGACTTGTCTCAGATAAGGAACTGTCAGCACACTCCATCAAGGCCAATGTGATCCGCCTCCTTCAACCTGTTAAGGGATGTGAGATCCAATCTCTTGGTAAAAACAAGTTTCTGATTGTTTTTAATCACCATCTAGATCAGAAACACGCACTCGAAGGTTGTCCGTGGTTAGTGGATAAGAACGCCCTCATCTTCTCGAAGTTAGACCGTGAATCAGATCCAACCACTATGGTCGTCAACCATATGCCTATTGTGGTTCGTCTTCACCATCTCCCGATGAATCATAGATCTCTTGAGGTGTTGGCTCAGATTGGTGGTAAGATTGGCATCTTGCTCGAGGTTTTAAATCAAAACCAGATCCGTTTCGCGCAATTCATTCGAATTAAGGTTGCGGTTGACGTTTCCCAAAGCATTAAACGAGGACTGTATCTGCATAAGATGGATGGGAGCAAAGTATGGGTGGATTTTACCTATGAGCGTCTTCCGAACCTCTGCTTTCTATGCGGTTGCCTTGGGCATAACGAGAATAGATGCCCGTCGAGATATGATGATAGCTTTAGGGACCCTTGTGAGAATCTACCATATGGTACCTGGCTCCGAGCTTCCAATCTCAGGGAGGAGGAGAGTTCGAGGCTTCCTCTGCATGTACTAAACTCCAATATTCAGAATCCTCCCAAGAACTCGAGCACAAATAACCAAAGAGGAGTGAACATCTTCGCCTTTTCTGCACCAGCTGTGAACAACTCACTCCAACTAGATCGCCACGGAAGAAAGGAAAATAATCAGGTACAAGATGTGGAGGAAACAAATCTATTCAACACCACGATCGAACTACATTCCGAGGGAAGAATTGAATCTACACCACGCAAGAGAATAGTGAAATCTGTTAAGAGCCGGGGAAACAAACGGTTGGCTACATCGGGGCAGGATTATAATCGACACGGGAAGAGGCAGATGCTGAACTTGGTTGATGAAGATATTATTTCAACGGCGGAGACTGCGACGCAGTCCCGCCGAGGACAATGAGTTGCCTTATATGGAATTGTCAAGGGCTCGGGGTGCCTTTGACAATTCACACTCTCGGAGATATTCTCCGAAAATATAACCCCGATCTGGTGTTCCTCTCGGAGACGAGATCTACACGACAGACTATTGAACGACTTAAGAGACGATGGAATTTGTTCGGTATAGCCGTTGAGAAAAATGGCAGGTCAGGTGGGTTAGCATTGTTATGGCGAAGAGAAGTTACAGTTACATTGTCGAGTTATTCACATAATCATGTTGACGTTGAAGTTCTCTCTAAAGATGGGGTCGATCGGTGGAGATTCACCGGTTTTTATGGTTTCCCAGAAAAGGATCAGCGGCATAAATCATGGGAACTTATGTGTAATCTCCGACATCAGAGTGAGCTGCCTTGGGTGGTAGGTGGCGATTTCAACGAAATCCTCTCCAATTCGGAAAAGATTGGTGGAAACGCTCGCTCTCCAAGTCAAATTGAAGCTTTCCGAATTGCACTTGAATCATGCAATCTGTCCGACATCGGGTTTAGGGGTACACCATTTACGTGGTCAAACAACAGAGAACATCCTCTCACGGTCAGATGCCGACTTGATCGATTTTGTGCGGACACAAGATGGCTGAATCGCTTCCCCCATGCCCATGTCCAGCACTTGGAGTTCTCAGGCTCAGACCATATTCCGATTATGCTTAGGTTCGAAACTTTCCCACCTCGGCATAATCGTAGGGGTCGAAAACCCTTTCGTTTTGAGTCTATGTGGATTAGAAGAGATGATTGTGAGGCAATTATCAACCAGCAGTGGACGGATAACTCAGGGTCAAATCCAATGGAAGCTGTGTTAAGGAAGAACGATGGATGCCGACTTGCTTTAATGGAGTGGAGTAAGAATACAGTGAGAAGTCCACAGCATCGAATTGAAGAGATTCAGAAACGAGTTCACGCTCTGCACATTGGAACCCAATCAGAGTCCAGCAGAGCCGAAACTCTCTCCCTTCGAACCTAGTTGGAGCGCTTGTATGTGGAATCTGAGATGTATTGGCGCCAAAGGAGTAGGGTGCAATGGATGAGAGAAGGGGACCGCAACACTAAATTCTTCCACGCCAAAGCGACGATTCGACATAGGACGAACAAGGTGGACAAAATTCAGGATAATTCGGGGGTTTGGAAAGATAGAGTGGAGGATATTGAACAAGTGATCTCGAACTACTTTCATGAGATTTTTCGTACCAATGAACCCAACGAGGAAGAGATAGATGAGGTGATGAGTCACATTGAGCCAAGGATTTCCGACGACGCACGTCAGGTGCTTTCCCAGCCTTTCACAACTGTTGAGGTAAACCGGGCCATTGCACAAATGGCCCCTCTTAAATCGCCTGGCCCAGATGGGTTACCTGTCTTATTTTACACCAAATACTGGCACATTCTTGGTGCTGATGTTACCTCTTGTGTTCTTGAGTTTCTCAATAAACACACCCTTCCGTCTTTATTAAATTTCACCTATATTGTTTTGATTCCAAAGGTGAAAACTCCGGAGAAAATCACCGATTATAGGCCCATAAGTCTTTGCAATGTTATATATAAATTTGGGTCCAAAGTGATTTCTAATAGACTGAAATTGGTGTTGAATGACTTGATCTCCCCTACCCAATCAGCTTTCGTCCCTAAACGACTTATCACGGACAATGTCCTTGTCGCTTTTGAGATAAACCATTTTATTAAGTTGAGCTCTAATAACCGAAAGAATTATATGGCTATTAAATTAGATATTAGTAAAGCTTATGATCGGATCGAATGGATATTTCTCAAAAAAATTCTTGTCCAATTCGGTTTACCTTTGTCCTTCATTGAGCTTATTATGCTTTGCATATCTTCTGTGTCTTACGCTTTTCTATTTAACGGAATACAGTTTGGCTCGGTTCAACCATCGAGAGGGCTTCGTCAAGGCGATCCACTCTCCCCCTATCTGTTTATTTGTTGTACGGAGGCATTAATTGCAATGGTCAATACAGCAGTGGAAAATGGTGAATTACATGGAGTTAGAGTGGCCCCCACGGCACCACCTATTTCCAATCTTTGTTTCGCAGATGACACCCTTTTCTTCTGTGAAGCTTCAGAATTGGAGGCTCGCACCTTGAAGGGAATCCTAGAAAAATATGCCCGGACGTCTGGCCAAGTGATTAATTTGGATAAATCAACAATGGTGTTCAGCCCGTCTACACCACATGGTCTCAAAGAATCAATTCACAACAGACTCGGTTTCAAGGTGGTAGATAGACATGACAAGTATTTGGGAATGCCATGCTCCATGGGCCGTACCAAAAAAGAGATATTCGGCTATCTTAGGGACCGCATTTGGACAAGAATTAAAGGTTGGGGAGAGAAGCAACTTTCGAGAGCGGGAAAGGAGGTTCTAATCAAGTCGGTATTACAATCAATTCCGACTTACATTATGAGTTGCTTTTTGTTGCCAAGTGGTTTGTTAAAGGAAATCGAGCTAGCTATTCGGAGATACTGGTGGGGGAATGGGAAGAGTAAAGGCATGGCGTGGGTTTCGTGGAGGAAATTGTGTTCTCCTAAGACAGAAGGCGGCATTGGATTTCGGGAAATGAAATGTTTTAATTTGGCTCTTCTCGCGAAGCAGGGGTGGCGAATCACTACCGAACCAAACTTACTGTTGACTCGAGTTCTCAAGGCGAAATATTTTCCAAATACAGATTTCTTCTCAGCAGGCATTGGTTCCCGACCCTCGGCAACGTGGCGAAGTATCCTAGGTGCTCGCAATTGCCTTAAACTGGGTACCAGGATGAGGATTGGGGACGGTAAGTCCACATCACTTTGGGCGGATCAGTGGTTGGTCGATGATGATTGTCTTCGAGTAATTACGAAACGACCGTTTCACACTTCGTTTCCCGACACGGTGGCAGATATTATTGATCCAGTCTCAAATAATTGGAATATTCCCCTTATTAATTCCATTTTCTGGCCAATTGACAGGGACAGAATCCTATCGGTGCCGATAGGAGGTCACCAGGTCAATGATAAAGTGATATGGCACTTTACCCCACACGGGAGATTTTCGGTCAACTCATGCTACCGTCTAATTTTTGCTCGTTTAGAGGAAGTGGGTGGGAATCATGATCAAGCGGGTCAAGCTTCAAGCGGAGGAGAGTCTAGTCTATGGAGAACAATCTGGAAAATGAACACTCCCCCGAAAATTCGCATATTTATCTGGAGAGCAGCCCTTAATTCTCTTCCGACTGCATCAGAGCTTTACAAACGAAAAGTCTCTGCATCTCCGTTGTGCCATCTTTGTGGGAAAGTTGAAACTATCTTGCATGTATTTACTGAGTGTAGAGGAATGGACGTAGTATGGCAGCAGCCCCCATTTGCTGGAGTTAACATCGGGCCTGCTCTCAACTTTGTGGCTTGGTTTGAAGATCTCAATCTAAAGCTCCAGAAGGAACAACTTTGGCTAGCGGCGGCGGTCATGTGGAAAGCTTGGGATACACGGAACCGCGACATGCACGGAGAAAATAATGGAGCGACGGGTGATATCCTTACCTGGAGCACAATGCACTTGACACTTTACCATGAAGCAAACACGAAACAGCGAGCAAACCAACGTTCGAGCCATCCAGCAAGTTGGTTACCACCTGGCCAAGGTACTATTAAGATTAACATAGACGCGGCGTTTCCGGTGGGCAGAGATTTCTATACCACTTCCATGGTTGCTCGGGATTGGATGGGAAATTGTACTTGGTGGTGTGTGGAGAAGTTTCCGGGTCGGCCTAAACCGATATTCGGAGAAGCTAGGGCTGCCCTACAAGCTCTGAGGAAAGCTACAGAATCGGGCTGGCGATCGGTTATAGTGGAAGGTGACTGCTTACAAATTATCGAAGCTCTACAAGGAGGTGACACTTCATCGACCCCATTTGGCGCTATCATTGAGGGGTGTTTAACTCTCGCTCGTAATTTAGATTTTGTTTCATTTGTTTTTGTTAAACGGACAGGAAACAAGCTAGCTAATGCTATTGCTAAATCTCATGACTTTTCTTGTACTGAAGGGTTTATCCTTCCTTCAAGTTTGGCACCGTATACCTAATAAAATTGCCATTTCTTCTTCAAAAAAAAAAAGTTAGTGAAAAATTAATTCAATCTCATCTAATTCAATATAATTTGATGCAGGCAAGCAAATGAGACGTTAAAACACAATAAATTTCACAATGTACCTCATATTGAATTTTTAAAATTAATGAGGCAATTTAATATGTTAACTGGTATTTAGTTTGGATGCAAAATATCAAATCAAAACATTATTTTTCTTCACCATTCACCTAATTTTGAATGCACAAAATAAAAATAAAACTAAAAGTCACTGATTGATTACTTGACACAATTATTTTTTCTCACACAAAAATTCCACATATACCTTTTCTATGAAAATATTAGGTTCATGTATTTGTTCTCTTTCGCAAATAAATGCACTCCTTTAATTGTATTACTAACAAAGACAAATGTAATATTTATGGCAAAATTACCCCAATCACTTAAGTATACTCAATTCATGATTGAAATCACAATTCAACCATAATTCGCCAATTTTGACCCCGATTTTGACAACCACCGCCCTTGACCGACGGCGTTGACTTTAAAAAGAATTCATTTAAAAAAACCAATCTTTTTGAAATTATTTTTCCGCTGTTGACCAACGATCAAAACGGCAATATTACTATGTTACTCAATAATATTACTATATCACAAGTAATATTAATTTTGTCAACACAATAATATTACTAACTATTTTTACTGTATTGATCGGGAAACACAATAATCAGAAAAAAAATCTAAAATCAAAGAAAAAAGAAAGAAAAGAAAAGAAAAGAACAACTGATCAAAGACGACCACGTACGGCCCAAATTGGGTTCATTGGTTAAATTTGGTCAAGTGATGAAATTGAAATCAAATTAGGGTATGAGATATAAGATTAGAGTATATTAAAATTTGAGGGGGTATTATTATCTTCAATGGTCTTATAAGCCTTTCCTATTCGTTGGCTTTTGAGATCCTACACCGGGTGAAATACACCGGGTAGATCTTTACTATTAATATACACACAAACACACACACACCCACATTGGTGTGTGTAGATCAACGGTAAAAAATCACCCGGTGTAACCTTCACCGGGTGTAGGATAGATAAAACCCTATTCGTTTATGGTTTCTATTTGTCGATGAGTAGCTAACTATTAGCCTAATCATGGAAGGGTCCAAATATGTATTGTACAATTACGATGGGTCCAAATATTCTTTCTCATTTTAAGTTAAATCCATAACATTTCTAATCAACCATAAATGACACAATGTTCCCACAATATCATTTCTCATTTTTTAACTTAACTAATAGCCATCTCTTCTCAAGTTTCTCTAATTCTCCCTTCTTTCCACAACTCACGCCCCCACCCACACCCACGCCGCACAGCCGGACGACCACACCCTTCCTCTTTTCTTTGATAGACTTTTGGTGGATTTCATAAGGAATGACCTGATAGCCGACTTGTTTTTTTTATGTGTTTTATGATCCTAATCACGATGTTTTGTGGTTGCATTCTTGTTCATCATTCTTGCTAAATTTTGTTGTGAAGTTTGAATTCTCCATTTGTGTATTTTGATTGGATCTTAAACTCTTTAGTGAGGTACGACAACTGATGGAGATGGTACAACACTAACTATAATTGTTTTTTGCCCTCTAAAATGTCTAAACATGTATTGAAAATCTAGAGAGTAAACCAATTGTGGGTATTGAGACATTTTGAGTTTAAAAATTTTCATGTTGAGATTGATTTGGTGACACTTGAGGGGTTCAATTATTTTCATTGTTTTTATAGTATATCAAGTCTATTTTATAGTGGATAATGATAAAAGGGTAAATAGCACGTAACCCCCCTTGTGGTTACAAGCTGTTGGATGACCCCCTTATCCTCGTAATATCAACATATAACCCCCTTGTGGTTTATAGGGTAGCTTCCGTTAGTTTTTTCGTCAAATTTAACCGCGTTTGTTAAACTTTAAGGGGGTCATGTGCAAAAATGGAAAGGAAAATGAAGGCACAAAAGGGTCATCTAAAAAAAAAATTGACGTTTGACACTGGCGCTTAAATTTTTAGTGGATTCGATATAATTTGAGTGGATTTTCTATTTGAAAAGAGATTTTTTTTTTGCAATGAATTACGAGATTTTCATTTTCAATATGGAATTTTTTTTTGTGAATGAATTAAATTGGAACATTATTGATTTTTTGGGCAAATTAACAAAACCCCCCTGAGGTAAGCCTAAATAACGAAAATCCCCCCCATGTTCTCGTAATTACGAAAACCCCCCTTGACTAACGGTTGACCGAATTTTTTTAACCGAAAACGTGAAATGTCTATTATATCCTTCTGTTAAATATGTAAAAAATAAAGGGCAAATTACCAAAACCCCCCTGAGGTAAGCCTAAATAACGAAAATCCCCCCTGACATCCCTTTCAGTTGATGATTTATTGCTTTTATAAATTTATTTATTACTTTGTAATTTGTATTGATAATTTGATATTATAATTTTTTATTTTTTTTATTTATATATTTTAATTGATTTTATTTATCCAGAGGAGTATTCATACGGATTTATGCTTTTAGCTTGAATGATGCATGGTTGTATTTCTCGAATTGTAAAATATTTAATTTTATATATAAAAAATAATTAAATTTTTAAATCTCATTCATTGATTTTTTTAATCCAATAAAAATACATTGTACATTCATAATGATTGATTATATTTGGGTTTAATTTAAGAAAAATAAGTATTTTGCAGACACTTATATATTTTTTTATTTATATATTTTAATTTATTTTATTTATCCAGAGGAGTATTCATACGGATTTATGCTTTTAGCGTGAATGATGCATGGTTGTATTTCTCGAATTTTAAAATATTTAATTTTATATATAAAAAATAATTAAATTTTGAAATCTCATTCATTGATTTTTTTTAATCCAATAAAAATACATTGTACATTCATAATGATTGATTATATTTGGGTTTAATTTAAGAAAAATAAGTATTTTGTACATTCATAATGACCCCTCATTAAATAAAATGCTTACAGTTACCCCCCTAAGGGTAATTTCGTGTACAAGGGCAAAATTGGTATTATCGGAGGAATATTCGGGAGAATAAAAAAGATTCTATCGAGTCTAACACCGTTAGAGCGATTTGTAAGACGTCTGCATACCTCAAGGGGGTTTTCGTAATTACGAGAACATGGGGGGATTTTCGTTATTTAGGCTTACCTCAGGGGAGTTTTGGTAATTTGCCCTTGATTTTTTTAGGCTTTTGAGCAGGCAGAGCGATGGCAGCAAAGTTTTTGAAAATAAAACATAGTAATAGTGGTAGTTTTGTTAGAATTGTTAAAACTATTTGTTTTTCTCCTTAGCACATTTTTTTCTATTAGTACCGATGAGTTGCTTATCTACATTTAATGTGGTTGACTACGAAAAAATGTAGTTCATTACATCAACTTCATAGTGAATTCCGTTAATTTTATATTGAATCACATTAACTTCATAGTGGATTTCGATAAATTTATGGTGGATTTTGACAAGTATGTAGCGAATTTCAATTTGATAACTTGGTAAAAAAAATTGAAAAAAAAACAAAACAAAAAAAAAGATTGTTTCTTAATCGAAATAAAAAAAAACAATTAAATATAACATTTTCTTTTTCCAATAAAATTGAAAAAAGAAATTGAAAAAAACATTTAAAAAAAATCAATATTAAAAAAATCCAAAATAAAAATGAAGCTATTTTTTTAAATAAAAAAATGAACAATATAAATAAGAAAAAAGAAATGTAAAGAAAAAGACAAAAAATAAAAATTAGGACAAAATGCACTTTACCCCCTAAAAATTTTCCGTTTTCGCATTTCCCAACCTAAAAATTCAAAATAGACTACCTTATTCAAAATAAACTAAGGATTTAATTGTACTTATACTTTATGGGCACGTCAAAGGATTTCTTATGCTATGTCACCTAAAAGAAACCTATGTTTCTGTCACGTAAAACCCTAGTTTCTTTACCTTTTATTTAAGTTTTGTTTTTAGGATTTTGACACATTGAATTGCTGTTATAAATTTTATGGATATTATGATGTGGTTTATTTTTATTTAATTTGTTGAACTGAAATTTGATAGTTATTAGTTTAATTTTATATTTATCGACGTTGATATTCTTATTTTGGAAAATTATGAAAATTTCAGAAAAATTCCACTAAGTTTTGAAATTTCAAAACTTATGTGATTTCCGAATTTTTTTCGAAATTCCGAAATTTCAGGGCCTTTTGGAATTGAAATGAATTTGCTGATTACGAAAATTTTGGAATTGGAAATGGAATTGGAATTAATTTTGTACTTCCGATTTTTTTTGGAAATTTTCTGGAAAGACTAATTCATATCCGATTCATCCGACTTTCACCTCTATACCTAGTGTTTATTATACGAGAGTATAAGGTTTACCCGCAGTACCTTGATTTAAAAAAAGAAAAAAAAAATAAATGGTAAGAAAATAAAGAAAGAAATATTAACTCGCATTGTGTTCATATTAAGAACTTGACGATTCAAAGTTTGAATTAGAGGACTTTGACAATTCAAATTTTCACATTTAGATAGCTTTTGTTTAGAACAATTTTAAGTTATTTTAGTTTAAATACTAAATTTCACTAGTAACAACTTTGAGATGATAAAAGCTCGTTCCAATTCGACGAACTTCAGCTTGACATCATGTGACTGAGTGTAGTATGTCTATAATAAATTATTAATCCATTCGTTCCTAAATAAGTTTGTTTGTTTGTTTGTTTGTTTTTTTTTTTTTTTAGGATTAAGAAATTCAATGTGACTTGATTTTAAGAAAAATATATAAAAATGATTAAAACAACTATAAATCATTTAAGGATAAATTACAACCACCCCTGAGGTATGGTCAAATTACGAAAACCCCTCTTCTATTTGGGTAATTACATCCACCTCTCAACTATAAATCTTTTTATTCGTCCACCCTTGCGGTTTCAAATTTAATGCAATATTATCCTTTTTTTACCCGTTTTATTCCATTTGAGCTCTACATTTTGAAGCAAGATGATCATCAGATGTGTTTTTTTACTTGTATATATCAAATTGTGGTGCATGAGAAAGTGTATTTTTACATAAAATGAGTACAAATTAGATCACATTCCCCGGAATCTAGATGATTATATTGAATTTTACACCATAAGGGTGGAGGTGTAAGAAGATTTATAGTTGCGGGGTAAATGTAATTATCAAAACACGAGAATTTTTTTTCTCGTAATTTGACCATACCTCAGGGGTGGTTGTAATTTACCCATCATTTAATGATTCATAAGAGAAAATATGCTTAAAGTTAAATTAATAAGGTTAAATATAAAACATACATTTAATGCAATATTGAAAATCTAAAATGACACATATTTTAAAAAGAAGAAAGTAATTATGGAACAAATAGAGTATATAATTACATATTAAGTGTATTTACTATTTACAACACCACCAACTATTTTATTATTTAACAAAGGCTGCCTCACAAATCCCTCCTGCAATTGACTAATGGCAAAGGATGGTTCCATTTAGGGGTGGAAATTAGAACAAAATTTTCAATTTTCACCGATATATATTCGAAATTATCTTATAACTGGAATATATACGAGATTCCGAAAATCCTGATTTTTCCAGAATATTACACTTAAATACCAATACTATTACGTATTTTATGTTTTAGATGACAAAAAAAATGGAAATTTGCCAATTCTGTCAATTATGATCCACAATTTACCAATTCTAGAACAACTTTTTTCATTGCAATTCCAAAATTCTTATTTTCAAAATTTTGGAGCTTAATTCGAATTAGTTTGTAACTTTTGAAAAAACTCGGAATTTTTCCAAAAGGGCTAATTTCATTTAATGAAAACGGAATTTTATTCGATTGATTCGATTTACTACACCCTAGTCCCATTTAATTTGATGAAATGTAATTCATCACCAAAAGCCCCCAGTCTTTGTCAAACTAATTACACTCTAGTTAACTGTTCAACTCAGACTTTTCCATTTCTAGATCATTATTCAAGCCCTAATTACTTGTTGGAATTGCCAACTTTAAAGAAATTTCTTCCTCTTTTACCCAACTTTCTCAGGTATTGATTTTTACTATGAATTTTCATTTATTCCCTTTTAGATATCTTGTTTACAAATTGGTGACTTTTTCTTCTGAATACTTCGACGTGTATGTTAGATTCTTGAGTTCAGTTGATTTCATTGACTTATGCTCCGTTTTGTTGTCATGATAAGTCATGATTAACTAAATAGTTGGATTTAATTTGATGTTTGGTATCTCAATAAATTGTCGGGTCGACCCGCCAAAATTATATAATCCTGACTTATCTTTGCCTTCTAATGAGTTTTTTTTTTTATTGGACGTTGCAAGCTCCAATAAAATAATTGGGTTTCATTAGATTATTTAATTTTATCTTGACTAATCTTATTTAATTGTAGTTAGAGTCTACCCACAGGTCCGACGTCTCCGTTCAGAACCTGATATTAAGAGAGCATTTAGGTCAAATCCTTAAAGGCTACCCGAGGTGCATCACGTCTCCGTTTCCACAACCCGAGCTATGTTTTCCTAAAATCAAACGAAAAATCCTCTCTCGAGTTCATCCCCATTTAGAATCAGTTCAACTGTTGGCCAAACAATCGAAAGCATTTAATACAGGAAAACATAAACATAATCAAAGAACGACAAATAGATCACAGATCTGGAAATCAAAATCAATATATACAAGGTTTCATTTCCCTAAAAGAAAATGCTCAGTTCATTACAAACATAGCATCAAAATGAAGAACACGAGAAATTATAAACTAAACGTAAAGAAAAGCTTATGAAAAACCCGAGTCGAAACCCTCGTCGAAGCTTCCCGCGAAGAACTGGCGAGAACCGAAGAGAAAACCGAAGAAGAAGTCGAGAGATAATCGAGAGTTGGTCGAGAATTGGTCGAGATATTTAAAAATGAAGAAGAGACCTTCTATTTATAGTAGGAAATCAAAGAAAAATATCTTGTCTCGAATTCTGTGCCCAGATCGCGATCTGGGATTCTTGGATCGCGATCTGGCAGCCTTGGAAACTGCGCACCGCCTTGGCTACGGTAATTGTTTCAGGGTTGTGGCTGTAATTACCAATACTACAGGGACCTTAAAGTTATTTTAGCATATTTCAGGGGTGTAGGTGTAATTTACCCTTTTATTTATTTATTTAATTTTTGCAAATTTATTGGAATCATCATCATTTTATTATAAAGATCACATAAACAATGAATGAAGTTAACTACTTCATTGTTTTATTTTATTGGAATCATCATCATTTTTTTTTGGTCCTGGTTTTGTATGAGTGTCTTCAGACATTTGATGCATCTAAGCAGAGGATGGCAAAATTCAGATATTCTCATGATATAAATTAGGGGTTCTTTGAATTCTCGGTAGATTCGGACTTTTTACGTTGCATTGTTAATAAAACGCTGACTATTGTTGCGACAAAAATACTCTGTTATTGCTTATTATACGAGAGTATAATGTTTACACACAGTACCTTGATTTACAAAAAAAAAAAAAAGGAAAAAGAATGTAAGAAAAGAAAGAAAGAAAGATTAACTTGCATTGTGTTCATATTAAAGAACTTGACGATTCAAAGATCAAATTAGAGGACTTAACAATTCAAATTTTTTCGCATTTTTTTTTGAGTAATTTTTTTTCATTTAGAGAGCTTTTGTTTTGAATAATTTCAAGTTATTTTAGTTTAAATGGGTGTAAATGAGAATTAGCCGGTTTATTAGCCTAGTAAAATGGCTCGATAAAAGCTCGTTCTAATTCGACAAACTTGAGCTTGACCTCGTTAGGGGTTTGACTAAGCAGCTTATAAGATGTTTAAAATAACTTATAAGCTCTTCTAAAGTGTTTGATTTTTTTTTTAAGATTCAAAAAAGAAGTGTCGGAGAGAAAATATTATTTTTTTAAAGATCTTATAATGAGTAAAAATAACTTATAAGATCATTATCCAAACACTTTAAAAAATAATTCTAAAAATAAGACATAACAACTTATCAACTTATGGGGCAACTTACGTAAGAACTTATCAACGTTTTAAAATAAGCTTAATCAAACGGGAGCGGATTTTTAATTGCTAAAAACACACGAGTGACTGGATATCTGTAATAAATTATTGTATAAGTAAGTGTATTTGCAACACCACCAACTATTTTAAATTTTAAATATAACAAAGGCTGCTTCTCAAATCCCTCGTGCAATTGACTAATGGCAAAGGGACGGTGGGTCCCATTTGATGAAATGTAATTCATCACCAAAGCCCTAGTCATGGGTAAACAACATAAAATATCCATGTGTTAAAGAAAATTTGGGCCATATTTCCTTGTATGTTTTTTTTTTCTTACATAAAACTCCCCTGTGTTTCATTTTATTTTGCACCAAATTTCCTTTTATGTCAAAACTTAAAAAAAGCTAACGCCGTTAACTATGGAGGGGATTTTATACAATTTTTTGGAGAGTTTTAGTGCATATTTTTTACAATATAAGGGGAATTTATACAAAATTAAAGTCATTATTTAAATGCCATATGATTTTCTTTAATTAAGTAAAACACATTTATTCAGTTACAATATAAAAAATATATATTTAATAGGTATGGTTAATGTCTTTTTAAAAAAAAAAATCAATTTTTATATTATATAATTTATTAATGAATTTATTTTTTTTATTTTTTAAAATATATAATTATTGTATTAGAATTAGTATATATTTTTATGATTTATTCTGGATTATTTATATGTGAAAACATAAATAATTTGAGAATTCGTTCCAGCTTCCATCTCGGATATTATTGTTTTAGTTTTTATTTTAAATTAATAGATGTATTCGACTTAATTTAAGAAAATAATTTGAATTTTAAATGAATAAATTAACTTTGCATTGACACATGTGTTGCACAACCATGCACCAAATTCCCATATATTAAAAAAAAAAAAAAACTTGCATAAAATCCCCTATGTAGTTAACGATGTTAACTATTAACAGAAATAGGGATTTCATGCAAGGAAAAATGAAACACATGGGGCGTTTTACGCAATAAAAAGAGCACATGGGGATTTGGTGCAAGATTGTGATAATACAAGGGGGTTTTATGCTATTTACCCCCCAGTCCCTGTCAAACTAATTACACTATAATTTAACTGTGCAACTAAGACTTTTCCATTTCTAGATCATCATTGAAGCTCTAATTACTTGTTTGAATTGCCAACTTTGAAGAAATTTCTTCCTCTTTTACCCAACTTTTTCAGGTATTGATTTTTACTATGAATTTTCATTTATTCCTTTTTTTGATATCTTGTTTATAAATTGGTGATTCTTTCTTCTTAATTTTTCGACGTATATGTTAGATTCTTCTGTTACCGAAGTTTCATATTTTATTGCTGGAAATTATTTACTACTATATTTGATTCTCTAAATGGTACGGATGGTTGATCGAGTTAAATTTTCCAGTTTTCTATTTTATTTAGGGTAAATTACACCTACACTCCTAAGGTATGCTAAAATAACTTTAAGGTCCCTATAGTATCGATAATTACAATTACCCCTGGAACACCCTAATGGAATAATACATTAGATAAATTATTCTGTTAGAGTTCTAACGAACTATTAGTTTTAGCCGATGGGGGAGACAACGTAGAGTTAGGGGGTATGACATAGCTATCCTAACATTTCTTAAATCCTTATTATTTTATATAAGATTTATAGATTTTCGTCTATGCTAGCATTAACGGCCCTACGAGAAACAAATATAGTGCATATCGGTCCCCAAGACATGAAATCTTGGCTCCCGTAATTGTTTTAGGGGTGTGGCTTTAATTACCAATACCACAGGGACCTTAAAGTTATTTAAGCATATCTCAGGGGTGTATGTGTAATTTACCATTTTATTTATTTATTTCATTGTTTTATTTTATTGGAATCATCATCATTTTTTTTAATTTTCTTTTGTCCTGGTTTTGTATGATTGTCTTGACACGTTTGATGCATCTAAACAGAGGATGGCAAAATTCAGATATTCTCATGATATAAATTAGGGGTTCTTTGAATTCTCGGTAGATTCGGACTTTTTACGTTTGCATTGTTAATAAAACGCTGAGTATTGTTGCGACAAAAATACTCTGTTATTGGTTGTATTCGTACGTATCTTCAAGTTTATTAATATCCGCAGGTCGCTGAATTGACGGAAAACATGAAAGACAATGTGCAGCATCTGTCTACATACGAAACGATGATTCGTCGTCAATCCAATCTTTTTTCTCGTATTTCTCCTCACACAAACTCTAGATATGTCAACGGAGGATTGCGGAATATTCCATCGCCATCATTCAGAGGAACCGGCATGGAACCGATTTCCCGTTTCCTTATACAAGCACCGGCCGAAAAAGAAAACGGGTTTTCGGGTTTTATGGTGGATTTTCTAATGGGAGGGGTTTCCGGTGCAGTATCAAAGACTGCGGCTGCTCCGATCGAGCGAGTCAAACTGTTGATCCAAAACCAAGACGAGTTGATCAGAGCTCGTCGGTTGTCTGAACCGTACAAGGGAATTTCCGACTGCTTTGCAAGAACTGTTAAGGATGAAGGTGTGCTTTCTTTGTGGAGAAGCAACACTGTAAATGTTATCAGATATTTCCCTACTCAGGTAATATTCGGTCTCGTTTTATTATGTTTTTCTTGCTGAATACGATATAATCTTAATAAATTCCTCCGTCTTAAAGCTAGGGGTGGAAATCAGACGGATGTGATCGGAATTAGCACTTTCGGAAAAAAAAAGGCTATTTTTCTCGAAAGTGAAAAACTATTTCCAATTACATTATAAAAAAAAAGAAAAATCTGAAATCGGAATTCGGAGATTGGATTGAAGAAACTCGTTCCAAAATTGGAAAATTTGGGTTGGAATTGATGGGATTTGAAATTTTTAGTCACCTAATATATAAGATGCATTGTAAAATTGATATTATAAGTCCAATTTCATAAATTAGAATCGGATCGGAAATCGGAATCTCGGATAATTCCATCTTTTTTAGTTAAGTAAAATATAAAATGCATTATAATATTGATATTATAAGTGTAATTTCGGAAATTAAAATCGTATCGGAAATCGGAACCTCGGAAAATTTGATCTTTCTTAGTTACGTAAAATATAAAATGCAGTATAGTATTGATATTATAAGTGTAATTTTCGAAAACTAAAATAGGACCAGAAATCGGAATCTCATATATATTCCAATTCCGTTCAAATAAATCAGAAAAAAAAAAAATTGAACTTTCGGAATTCGGAATGATTTTTTTTCTTACAAAGTCGAGAAAATTCGGATCAGAATCGACTGAAATCGGAAATTCCGTTCCAATTTCCACCCCTAGCTAAAAATGATCAAGATTTTTTCAGTGCAGCATCTTCTCATGATCTAGTGGTGCCCAAGTGACGAAAAGTGATATATTGTGAGTGTTTGTTTGCAGGCTTTCAACTTTGCTTTCAAAGATTACTTCAAGAGACTTTTTAACTTCAAGAAAGACAGAGACGGATATTGGAAGTGGTTTGCCGGAAATTTAGCATCTGGTAGTGCCGCTGGTGCTTCGTCTCAACTATTTGTTTACTCGATCGACTATGCTCGAACCCGTTTGGCGAATGATTCCAAGGCTGCAAAAAAGGGCGGTGAAAGGCAATTTAACGGCTTAATCGATGTTTATCGAAAAACAATTAAATCCGATGGTATTGCTGGACTTTACCGTGGATTTAACATTTCTGTCGTTGGAATTATAGTCTACCGCGGCCTTTATTTCGGAATGTACGATTCCCTCAAACCCGTCGTCCTAATTGGTACACTTGAGGTTGGTAATTCTGACCTTATGTTATTTTTACTTATGTGTTCAAACTATGTCAAAAAATTAAGGTTATATGTTATAAGAGTTTATTGCATTTAGTACCCCTGTATTATACCGAACTGTTGAAAACCTCCTCGTGTTATAAATATTAGCCAAAACCCCCCAACGATGGATTTGTTTTAGGAGTTGATTGCAATTAATTAGTACCCCTGTGTTATATTAAATTGTTAAAAAACCGCCCCATGTTATTTTATTGCAAAAACACTCCTACGATTTAATTAGTTAAAAAAAATGAATCATAGGGGTTTTTTGCCAATAAAATAACATGGGTAGTTCTTTTAGCGGGATAATTACAATTTCGGACCCTCAAATTTGTACGTTTTTCACTTTTGGTCTCCTATTTACCGCTGCCAACAAAATACACAATAATGTTGTCACATTTTAACACATCGAGTCCCTCCTTTTGTTTGACCGTCAAGAAGTAAGGGTCAATTGTTGAATTATGGCTGATTTTGAGATTTTTCATTGAGAAAATTGCACTCAGACCCCTGTATTCTTTTAAATATTCTAAAAACCCCTAATTTTTATTCAACCCTAATTTAACCCCAATTTAATCATTTAATCAATTTTGACCAACGACCCCAATTTGTACCACCATTATTGCTGACCTATGATCGTCATTGATTTTTTTGAACTTTTTTTCGGCATTGACTTTTTTCTTATACTGTTTTTGACGCTATTCACCGACATTGGATTGTCGGTTAACAATGTCGACTTTTTTATTTTAAATTAAAATGATATGTTATAATTCATGCAGAAGTGTGTTATATTTGATATTTGCAGGATAGTTTCTTGGCTAGTTTTATGCTGGGATGGGGTATAACTATCGGTGCTGGATTGGTTTCTTATCCAATCGACACGGTTCGTAGAAGAATGATGATGACTTCAGGCGAAGCAGTCAAATATAAGAGCTCGATCGACGCATTTTCACAAATCATTAAGAAAGAAGGAACTAAGTCGCTATTTAAGGGCGCTGGAGCAAATATCTTAAGAGCCGTCGCAGGTGCCGGTGTACTTGCTGGCTATGACAAATTGCAGGTTATCATGTTTGGCAAGAAATATTGATCTGAAGGTTCTCGTTAGAGCAAAAAAAAAATGGTGATATGATTACGATAATGGCGACTAAATTGACGTGTGTTTGAGTGCGTTTTTTTGGGAATAATGTTTTGGTGATTGGTGTTTATAGATTTAGTAGAAATTTATGTTGGGATATGTATAGGTAGAACTGAACTACAGTAAAACCTCGGTAAAATAATAGTTGATAAATTAATAACCTCACTTAAATAATAATTTTTTTTTCGGTTCCGACTCAGTAAAAATCTACTAATTTATTAGTTCCATAATTTAATATTTCGCTGACTTAATAAAATTTAGCTAGTCACGATTATATTAATTTATAGAGGTTTAACTGTAAATACTTTGTCTTCTCTAAAGTTTGTGCACTGGATTACATAGTTTGCCATTTGATGATCAAATGTTCAACACAAGGGTCTTTAGATTTGATTTCTACAATTTAGTTTTACCGCCAAATCTCTTTTACAGTCCCTCAAATATATGTTTAGTCTCAATTTAGTCCCTCACATTTAAAATGCATAAATATCATCCCTCATCTCCTAGAAGTGTCACTATGTGATCCTTACCCTAACAGTTTGTTAACATCTAACGGAATATTCTATCTTAAAAATGGAGTATTCTCTAAGATAATGGTATTCTTTGGCAAAATAATGAGAGAAATAAAGAATAGAGTAAAATATATTTTCTTTCACTCTTTAAAATATTTTATTTCACCACTAAATTAAATATTTTTCTTATTTTATCTATTTCTTTCTCTTTCACACATTTTGTACGAATGAAATAACTAACCACCACCAAACTAATTAAAATATTCGCAAAAGAAACTCCACCATTATCCAATAGAATCTTCACGATAAAATCCCACTTTCTCTCCACCTTAAGTGAACAATACCATAGTTAGAGAAAAACATCTTAAAGTTAAAAAGAGTAGGAATTCACGTTATCGAATAAATAAATTAAGAGCGCCTTGTAGAAACTAAATAACAAAAAATACAAAAAATATATTTTTTATATTGTTGTTTTCGATTGATTAAAATGTGAAAAATGGATTACATTTCATTCAGCTTAATCCGCCTAGAAATTGATTCAGACTGGACGATTATTATAATCTTGTTTTACCCCTTGAGGTTTAATTTTAGGAAGGATCTACTGTCGGCTAACTATATAAAATTTTGAATTTCACAATTTTGTTGTGCAAATTTGGATGAAATTGTTATGTTGCATTACCACAAGTTATATAATCTGCAGGTCATATGGTATGGAATTTTAATTATCTTCTAATAAAGCTTTCATTGCAAAAAAAAAAAAAAAACTTTTATCAAGGAAAATAAGTTAGAGTATATGAGAATTAAGCGGATAAGAAAGGGTGGTGGAGTAGAAATTTTGAAGGTGAAAATAACACCGTTCTTAAAAATGGACATCCTACTTTTTTATTTGGGAAAATATATCCACCCATCCAACATTTATTTGCTACTAAAGAAAACTTTCTCGTATATATCAAAATTATTCCTAACACTTTTAAACCCTAATTTATCTCCAATTTAATGATTTTAACCATGATTTAACTTCAATTTTACTAATTTACCAATTTTGACTGTCGTCGTTGTTGACCGACGGTTTTCGTGGTTGACCGCCGGATTCTGGGGTTGACTTTTATTTTTTTCCTTCAAATTTTCCTTTTCAATGTTTTTCTTGTCACCGTCATTTTCAATGCCATTCTTTGTCGTTAACTTTTTCCCCCCCAAAAACTGCATTTTTTCCAACTGTTGGATCTGCATTGACTGCCACATTATTGTATAACAGTGTAATATTACCGTGTTAAGAATAATATTAATGTGTTAACAATAATATTGTTGTGTTGAATTAAATTATTACAGTTTCATATAATTATACTATTGTTAACACAATATATTATTGTGTTGAATTAGAATATTACTGTCTCCGACAGTAACATTGTTGTTAACACAGTAATATTACTGTGTTAATATTACTATTATTAAAAGTAAATATTACTGTTAATACTGTAATATTACCGTGTTAGATAGAAATATTATTGTGCTGGTCGTTCAAAAAATAAAAAGAAAATAAAGTTACAAAAATTAATATTGCTAAGAACACAATATTATTACTATGTGATAAAGTAAAACTACCGTGTTGGCCGGTCAAGGGCGGGAAAAAAAATTGAAATTGTTTAAAAAACAAAAACGATCATCATCGGACGGCGGGAAAAAAGTTCCACGAATTTTTTTTCCAAAAAGTTAAATAATAAATCAATGTAGGGACTGACAGGAAAAATAATTCATAATTTTTTTTTACTCTCTAAATTTTGTTTTTCAAAAAATGGGAAAATGGGTTTAATGCACAAATTGGGTCAATGTTTAATATCGGTTAAGTTAGGATTTCATGGGTGAAATTGATACAAATTATAATTTGAGGGGTATTTTTAGCAAAAAGACAAGTGCATGTGCTTTTTGACGGAACTATTTTTGATCTGGATATATATGCAATTAAGTGTGTTAAACTATTAAATATATACTAATATTTTTTCCCGTGCGATGCACATGATAATATTTCAAAAATAGAAAAAAAACTGATTAAATACATTACGCTATTATAATAAAAATTATTAGGGATATTTATGAAGATCAATATTCATATATATAAATGTGATATATAGCCAAACTCATTCGTCAAATGATTATATTAACTTAATTAAAACAATACGAAATTGATCGTAAACTAAGTTACATAATTGATAAATCAACTTTTTTTTATATATAATTTGTAAAGATGTCATCTTTTTTTTGGAAAAGGAGGATAGTAACTGGTTCCTCAATTCCCCTCATATTGTCTCTTATCCGTGAGTTCGTGACCACATAGGTCTTAGGTGCTTACTAACATGCTACCTTCTTTTGACCATAAAAATTTCACTAATAACGAAAACAAATTAACAAGTAAAATATAAAATCTTATATATAAAAGAAGTAACGTCTGGTACTTTTTGGTGTATCCCTAACCGTTCCCTTTTTGAAAAATAACTTCCTCAACCCCACTTCTCAACTTCTCTCCCCAGTACCCACGTCCGATTTTCTAATCTTATTTCTTCTCTACGCTGTTATATCTCTCCAACTTCTCAACTTATCTCCACGCCAATTGCCAATTTTTTTTCACAGCCATTTTCTCCCAGCAAAAGATTTTGCCTGCACAACTCCACCGCCCTTTCTTTCCCCATCATTTGTTGCATGTCTTCTTTTTGAGGTTTTGTTATTCTTTGCTTCCGCGAATTTTCGTTTTTTTTTGTTGGAATATTAATGGTTATATCCTCGACATTTTTCATAGGTAAAAAGAAGGAACAAGTCGGGGGGTGGCAAGCGTGAAAGATCGATATGCGCCGGTTCTGCAGGATGGCCCGCCGCTGGGCGATTTTTGGGCCTTTTGGGTTTTCGCAGATGATCTTAATAAGATCCATTAATCAACACATATACTTGGTAAGTTTTTTATCTACATATGCACGAAAAGTTGAACTAAGTTTAGCTTTTCATCAGCTCCTTATTATAATAACTCTTCGCATTTCAGTTTGCTCTTTTTTTTCTTAACGTATGCAGTTAATAAAAAATTGAATGCTGATAAATTCGTTACAAGCTGTGCATCGAGGCTTTATGGAGGAAAGAAATATGACATTGCAATAAGATGTGAGTTTATAATTTGTTACTATTGTTTTCTATATTATTCAACTATCCATTTATGAGTTTGTAGATATAACTCCAACGATGAAGTTGCCGTTTCAAACAAGATGCAGATTTATAATTTGCTACTCTTATTATGTATATTTTCTATTATCTATGCATCAACTTATAGATATAAGTCCAATGAAGTTGTTGACTCATTTCAAGTCCTACCTGTAGTAGGAACCGATACTTTACTATTTGAACCAAATATTTGCTATTTTTTTGTCAATTTTTTATTGGATCAATTCGTTGTCTCAAATTTATTCTTGTTGACTTATTCTATAATTTATTTGACCCAATTTTTCAATATCAATAGACAATGGTTGCATAACTAGGAAGCTTCTGACAATTTATCTTCAATTTACTCTATTACTATTACTAAGATTTAGATTTTTCCTGAACAGGTACTAAAGAACATTAGTGGAAATTGGGTCGTTGTCTCAACTGGATGAGTTGATCTAGTTCATTTGGGGTTATTCTTGTGGTGCAAGTTGTAATGTTCTTTTTGTAAGTAACTATCTCAGTTTAGGCCTTTTGTAATCTTATGAATCCTATTGCATCAAATAAATTGAATATGTTTTGTGAATTCATTTTCTTTTTCAAGTAATAAAGAGAATTACTTTATTTTTTTGTTATTAAGTTGAATTACATTATTTTAACATTTTACAGTAACAAATAAATAGTACAAACAAATTAAAATGGTTTTCATGGTAAGATGATGGAACAATTGGACAAATCGAGTGCTACCATTAATTAATTTTTTATATAGGGTTTTAAGATTGCAATGACTGGTCAATCAATGGCACAAAAAAATCGCTACAAAATACAATAACATAGCATTTATCAGATGCTATAATATTGTAACATAGCGTTTATAAACTGCTATAATACGAAGGGCAATAGGGAGCAAAAAACGCTATCAAAAGATGTCAAATAATAGAGTTTATAAAACGCTATAGAAACATCGCGGTCTATTATAGCTCCGGCAGACATAGCGTTTATAAAAGCGCTATAATAGACTAAGATAGCGTTTTTTGAGCGCTATGGATGACATTTTATGTTGTAGTGATTAGCTTGAGCTAAGCATTCTTACTTTCCTTTTGGCATTACCTTCGAGCTAAGCATTCTTCCTTTCCTTTTGACATTAGCTTCGAGCTAAACATTCTTACTTCGGCGGTGTGGTGACGATGGAGAGCATATCTAGAGTTTTTTGGTAGATTGGACGGATGATGGCGCGGGTAGAAAAATTCGCGCAAGCTGGACCCTTAATAGGCTATGCTTCCTCATAGTCGATTAAGTTAATCAACTATGCTCTGATAGTCGATTAAAGTGTTAATGGACTGTTTTGGTAGTCGATTAAGGTTACTCAATTTTATTTTTTAATTCGTTTTTGTATTTTTGTGTATTTATATTACTTGTTTTATAAAAAAAAAGTTGATTTTTGTTTTTATGTAGTTGTGTTTTTTTTTACTAGTCAGTTCCTTAATCGACTATGCTTCATCATAGTCGATTAATATACCTGACAGAGGAAAAAAGTTAAAAATGAAAAAAAATTAATTTTTTTTAAGAAATAATAATTAAAATATAATTAAAAAAAACTGCTGATGGTCGGTGATAGTGCTGATGAGGTGGGTATAATTAAAAAAATAGATGGCAGAAATTAGGAGTGGATTATTCTCAAATTGTGCAAAATAGTTTAGACCTCTTCGTACTAAAAGAAGTATTAAGAAAGTTGTCCGCATGGTGTAGGTCAACTGGTTCCGAGGGTGATAAGTTGGTACAAGGTCCTAAGATCGAATCTTGGCAGCCGCAGTGTGGGAATTTCAACTCCAATGAGGGTTGGTTCCTTGTGGCCACCAAGTCCGAGTCCGCTACCCTAACGGGCCGTTGAGTTACCATGATTTACATTCCTCCATTAAATACTTGTCGGGCCAAGGGTTGGGGGCCCTGGGGCGAGGGATTTCGCCTTTTGGTACAAGTATTGATGGACTTATATCAAAGTGCCTCTTAAAAAAGGGAAAACAACACTTAATCCCTTGTGGTTTGGACATTTTGAACATAACCCCTTGAGGTTTGATGCAGGTAGCTTATGTTAACTCCATTAACAGAAAACTGGAAATTCCATAAGGAGAGGAACAATGTTTAGCTCAAAGCTAATGCCAAAAGGAAATTAATAATGCGTAGCTCGAAACTAATGCCAAAAGGAAAGTAAGAATGCTTGGAAAAATCTAATTCCATAAGAAGACGAAGAATGCTTAGCTCGAAGCTAATGCCCAATGGAAAGAAATAATGCTTAGTACAAGCTAATTCCATAAATAGATGAACAATGCTTAGCTCAAAGCTAATGCCAATAGGAAAGTGCTAATGCTTAGCTCGAAGCTAATGCCAATAGGAAAGTGCTAATTCTTAGCTCGAAGCTAATGCCAAAATGAAAGTAAGAATGCTTAGCTCGAAGCTAATGCCAAATGGAAAGTAAGAATGCTTAGCACAAGCTAATTTCATAATAAAAAAATAACAAAAATAAAAATAAAAAATAAATAAATATAAATATAAATAAATATAAAAAAAAGCTAATTCCAGAACAAGAAGAATAATGCTTAGCTCGAAACTAATGCCAAAACGCAAGTAAGAATGCTTAGCAGAAGCTAATTCCTTAAGAAGAGGAATAATGCCGAGCTCGAAGCTAATGCCAAAAGGAAAGTAAGAATGCTTAGCACAAGCTCATTCTATAAGAAGATGAATAATGCTTAGTTCGAAGCTAATGCCAAAAAGAAAGTAAGAATGCTTAGCACAAGCTAATTCCATCGAAGATGAATAATGCTTAACTCGAACCTAATGTCAAAAGGAAAGTAAGAATGCGTAGCTCAAAGCTAATGCCAAATGGAAAGTAAGAATGCTTAGCACAAGCTAATTCCATAAGAAAAAAGAAAAAGAAAACTTAAAAAAAAAAGAAAATAATAATAATAATGAATAAATAAATAAACTAATTCCATAAGAAGATGAATAATGCGTAGCTCGAAGCTAATACAAAAACGTCGATAAATTCTCGCCTCCGCTGCCTGCTGCACCACCAATCTCAACCGTCGATATATAAAGTTCAACGACAATCTAATCTTCACAAAACTCCAGGAAACATCAACCAACAGTGGGTGGTTCAGCTCCTCTCCTTTCCGAATTGACTTGTTGGAGCCAAAGGACGTGGTCCCCACTGCGCTTGCTCTTCCTCTTCGGTTGATTCTTCTTCTCCTTGTCGGTGGAAGTGGCGGCCCTCGTGACCAATGTCGAGGCTATTGCCGGAGAAAAGAGAGAAAAAAAACAGAGAAGAGAAGAGAGAAGAAAGAAACGAGAAAGGAGATGGGATAAATGACAACTGAGATTAGAGTTTCGAAAAAATATATTGTACAATTAAGGGTAATTTGAAATTATATAAATAGCATGTTGGTGGAATATTAGCTAAGTGGTTTTTTTAATTATTTTTTATAGGTAGTTTTCCTTGATTACATTTGCTAGATGGGGGTTCTTGCCAATTTTTCCCTCTTTAAAAGCTATTCAAGGCATATACGGCATACCTTTGTTTAAAGTGATCAAAACGATTATTTAAGGCAAAATATTCTAAATATGTGTTTTTAACCTACTTAATACAGAGTATTTCTGAGATAAAATTATAACATAAACTTTTTTAGCATTATATCATCAATAATAAAAGCATTCAAAATAATTTTGAAATACTTCAAAAGTATAACTAATTTTAAGTAATAATAGTTAGTTAGCATACTATCTTCACTCTTTATATAATACATGAATTATTAAACTTATCGTTTTTTTTTTATGTATTAATAATATTTCGGTATGGTTGGGTAATACCATTGTAATATTATCGAGTACTGATAAGTGTTCATTTTGCACGATTTTTACTTATCGAATCTTCGAGTTTTGGTCTTCGTTCGTCCGAGTTTCGGCGTTATTTGTATATATTATGCGTTTCTTGTTTTATTTCTATTATAGGTAGAGAAAAGCTATTTTTGCCGATTCGAAACGATTTTGGAAGCGAAGCCGAGAATCAAACCAAACAAGTGCAAAGTTGCATTTTAGCGGACAATGGCAGCGTTCGGTATTTCATGCATAACTCTCTCATATGACCTCCGATTGAGCTGATTCAAATAGATTTAGAAAGCCAAGTGCAAGGGCTACAACTTTTGTGAAATGCATTTTTGTCGAATTCGGCCTGAACAAGGGTCAACACGGAGTTTCAAGTTCAAACAGTCACCATATCGCGATATTGCCATCCTGTATCGCGATATGGGGAGAAATGAAACAGAAAGCTTGCATTTTTGCCATATCGCGCGATATGCCATCCTGTATCGCGATATGGGGAGAAACGAAACAGAGAGCTTGCAATTTTACCATATCGCCCGATACTGATGCCCATATCGCGATATGGCCTCGGGATGTGTAAAAAATATCTAAAAAGGCAAAACTTCCTCAAGAAGCTTTGCCTTACTATAAATAAAAGCAAGCCCCTCACTCTTTTTGGCGGTGGTTCGACTTCTTCTTCGGTTTTCTCTTCGGTTCTCGCCAGTTCTTCGCGGGAAGCTTCGACGAGGGTTTCGACTCGGGTTTTTCATAAGCTTTTTCTTTAGGTTTAGTTTATGATTTCTCGTGTTCTTCATTTTGATGCTATGTTTGTAATGAACTAAGCATTTTCTTTTAGGGAAATGAAACCTTGTATATATTGATTTTGATTTCCAGATCTGTGATCTATTTGTCGTTCTTTGATTATGTTTATGTTTTCCTGTATTAAATGCTTTAGATTGTTTGGCCAACAGTTGAATTGATTGTAAATGGGAATGAACTCGAGAGAGGATTTCTCGTTTGATTTTAGGAAAACATAGCTCGGGTTGTGGAGACAGAGACGTGATGCACCTCGGGTAGCCCTTAAGGACTTGACCTAAATGCTCTCTTAATATCAGGTTCTGAACGGAGACGTCAGACCTGTGGGTAGACTCTAACTACACTGGAGACGGGGGTTAGGGTATTTTAGTGTCTGGGTTAGCGAATATAGAATTGACATTAGATTCGGATTTGTAGATCTTTATCGATAGTACACTAGTGAATTTTACCCTCGAAGCCATCACACGTCGGAATTCCTCGCTTTTACTGGCGGACCGTTGCTTTTATTATTGTTTCTTATTTTTAGCTTCACCCCCCCCCCCCCCCCCACCCTTTCGATCGTCTAGATAAAGTGTAGGATAGTATAATTACGGTACTTGGTAGATTTAGGAACTTAATTCCCTGTGGATCGATATCTGGAATTCACTATTCTACAAAACGCGATACTGTACACTTGCGGTTATTTATACGTAGGTTTTACGCGTATCAAGTACCGTTACCCTACAAAACTATTTCGGTACAGTACAATATAGTTCAATAATCATTCAGTAGATAATCAGTATGTTTCGGTAGGAGACGGGTTGGTTGGACAATATGATATAAAACAAACTGAAAAAAAAAAACCCTAATCTTAGAGCAACTCTCTAATGGGAGTATCAAATCTGTTATCAAACATGTAAAGGGTAAATTACGAGAAACCCCCTCCATGTTTGTGTGATTACGAAAGGACCAGTTTTTGACGTTTAAACTTACATAATTTTTTTTTTATCCGTTTTACCCTTCCGTGATTTGAAAATAAACAAAGGGTATTTTCCGAGAAACTCCTAAATAAGGTGTAATTACGAAAGTAACCCTCATATTTGAGTGATTACGAAAATCCTCCTGAGATATGGTGTCGTCTTACACAACCACTCTACAGTGTCACAACACTGCCAATCTTTTGTGAATGACAGTTTTTACCGCCAGAGAATTATGTGAGATGCTTGTTCGTATTCTCCTTCACTCGCTTGGTTAAAATTTAAATCGTATTAAAAAATTATTAAAAAATAATAAAAATATTTGTAACTGAAAATAAGAAATACGAGAATATTTTCAAAATGTGTAAAATCGTTTTATCGAATAAAAAATTATAAAATGAAAAAAAAAATTACAAAGCAAACAAAAAATTAATGTTACAAGATATGTTCATATAAATAAAATCCTGCGAGTTTGTTATGTACATCATTAAACTACGGCTAAAATTTAAGGGCACGTTACAAATAAGCTCATTAATATGTACTTATTCATAAAGGGGTCCAAACAAAAAACTATTTTACTAAAAAAGTCTACACATTGTCTTCGGCGTTGACTTTTTTTTTTCTTCCTGATTTTTTCGCCGATTTCCGGCGTTGTCTTTTTTGATTTTTTTTTTCCAGCTTCTGCCGCCGCTGACCGGCGGTCAACGCCGGTCTCCGCCGGCGTTGATTTTTTTTTAAAATTATTATTTAACATCTTCCCCACCCTCCTCCCCCCCCCCCCCCCCCCCCCCCCCCCTGTGTTCAAACAGAAATATTGTTGTGGTTTGCAGTAATTTTAACTATATTATTGTTAAACACAGTAATATTAACTATAATATTGCTATATTAATCTCTAACACAGTAATATTAATACAACAAAAGTCATTATTATTGTGTAACAGAGTAATATTAATATAACTGTAAAAGCAGTAATATTACCATCAACCACAGTAATATTATTGTGGTTACAATAATATTACAATAACAAACAGTAATATAACTGTAAAAACAGTAATATTATTGTGGTTACAATAATATTACAATAATAAACAGTAATATTATAATGTTACTCAGTCAACAACTCAAACAAAACAAAAACTAAAAAAAATAAAAATATTGATGTGGCTGAAAGTAATATTATTGTGTTTACAATTATCTTGTCAACAAATCAAACAAAATAATAAAAACAAGCCAAAAAAATAAAAATATTGTCGCTGATTACATAAATGTACTGTCAACGACAGTACAATTACATAAATGTACTGTCAACGTCAGTACAATTACATAAATGTACTGTCAACGATAGTATAATTACGTTAATGTACTATCAGTAACAGTATAATTGATGTTAATGACAGTACAATTACGGTCAACGTTTAGCGGCGAGAGTAAAAAAACGGATTAAAAAAATCACTAATAAAAGTCAACGCTAGAGACTGTCGGCAGACGCCGCAAACTGGCGGCGGAAAAAGCCGACCAAAAAAAAATGAAAAAGTCAACGCCAGAAACAGGCGGCAAAAAAAAATTTCAGAAAAAAAAGTTTAATAAAAAAAAGTCAAAATTGGATTTATGTGGTCAAAATTTATTAAATTGAGGTTACAATTAAGAATTTGGTGTAAAGGGTTGGGGTAATTTTGTCATATACATTAATTTTTCCTTTATTTATAATACATATTAATGGGACGGAGTTTAGAGGTGGGAACGAGCCGAGCTCGGCTCTTTTGGCCAGCTCGAGCTTGAGCTCGAGTCCATGTTGTCGAGCTCGAGCTCATCGAGCCATTTTTGTTTGGCTCAAGCTCGAGCTCATTTAATTTTTTTTATTATTTACTTTTTTTATTAAAATCATTTGATTTTTTATTAAAAATTATTTATAAGAAAATTAAAAAAAATTATAAAATAAATAATGAACTCTAGTTATATATATTTTTTAATTTTTCTATTATTATTATAATATATTATATTATTATGAATTATTTAAGTAATATTAAGTGTATATATTTTTTAATCAAAGGACATAGATGTATATATCTCTTCAAGAATAATAATAAGAATAAGAATAATAGATATTATTAGTAGCTGTATATATCTCTTCAAGTATATTAAGTGTACTGAATATTTCTTTGTGATATCATATTCCATGTAGTTTCAAACTGGATATAAAATATAAAAGTGTCTCTTCAAGTTATGTTGAGTGAATAACAAAAAGTAGACACGGCCACGGGCCGGTTTTGGTCCCGGAACCGGCCCGAACCGGCCCGTTGACGGCCCAAACCGGCCCGTTGACCGAGTGAACCGGCCCGGACCCGTGAACCGGCCCGGACCCGTGAACCGGCCCGTCCTACCCGGGACGGGCCCGGTTCTGAGAAATGGTGAACCGTGAACCGCCGGCCCGGCCCGGCGGTTCACCCGGATTTAAAAAAAAAAATTCAAAAAAAAAGCAAATAACGGCTAGTGAACCGGCCCGAACCGGCCAGGGTGAACCGGCCGTTATTTACTTTTTTTTGAATTTCCCCCCCCGCCCAATTATTCCTATAAATACCCTCACACCCACAATTTTTTTCCCCCCAATTTTATTTCCTTTTCCTTTTTCTATTTAAAAGTATTTCTTTTAATTTACTTATTCATAAAATATTTCAAAAAATCATTTTAAATTCGAAATCTTCAAAGTTTTGAATTTAAAATCATGTTCAAGTCTTTTCATTTATTTCATTTTCCTTTTTCTATTTAAAAGTACTTCTTTTAATTTACTTATTCATCAAATATTTCAAAAAAAAAAAAAAAATCATAATTTCCGGGCCGACCCGGAACCGGCCCGAACCGGCGGGCCGACCCGGCCCGCCGAACCGCCCATACTACGGACCGGTTCGGGTTCCGGAAAATGTGAACCGTGAACCGGTTTGAACCGGCCCGGAACCGGTTTGAACCGGCCCGGAACCGGCCCGAACCGGCCCGTGGCCGTGTCTAACAAAAAGTATCCAAATATTATTTTCTTGAGCCACTTACAAAATAGTATCCCAAACTAAATGTCCCAATAAATGTATTTTGTAGTAGTGTGTCTAACTTTATTTATTTATTATTGTTACTAAAAATTTGTCTTAAACAGGAAACAAAGTATCTAATAAAGTTGATATATACAGCTTCGGGGTCATTTTATTGCAAATGGTCATGGACTGCAGCAAGGCTGGAACTATAGACTACAGCACAACAGTTTACAAAAAGGTAAAAAAATTCTCGATAAGAAGTTAACTGGAAAAAAAAATGCGTCGAGCGAAGAAGGAAAATCCCATCACATTGTTATTACCGCGGCTCGTCAAATGAGAGAGGATAAACACGTCGTCAACAAGAAGTTCATTGGATGTGGATGCAATGACGAGGATGCATGGGAGGTTAGTGACTTGGCAGCTGCGTGCACAAGTGATAAAGCAGAGAACCGTCCCGCCATAGACGACGTAATACGGAAGATGGAGGCGCTGAAAATGAAGGAAGCAGTAAGGAAATTGAAGATATCCGTTTTGGATTGGATTTACTGCTGAAGGAAGACATTACATGGTAAGAATAATAGATATTATTAGTTTATTATCCTTGGAAATTTTTTTCGTTTCTAAACAAAAGAAAAGAACTTCAAATTGAAACAACCACTTTAATATGATTTTTTTTTATAGGATCTTTATTTGACGTGATCTTCTTTTTTGTTGGCTGCAGATTATTGTGTCATGTATCAAAACAAAAAAAAATTAAAAATATGTGAGCTTTTTTAAACAGAGCATAGTTACATGTAAGAGGTTCTCTTGTTTGTTGATGGAAACGAAGGAAGAACTTAAGAAGATAAGAGAGTTTGTAGGAAAATACTTTTATTGCTTAAGTGCTTGTTGGATTTCTAGGATGATTACAAATGAGGACCCTACCTCTATTTATACTAGACCACCTCCTTAATGGACGTTGGAGATTTATTTGATCGAACGGTTGCGAGTGGTTCACTAGAACCCTCCAAAGAATTCCTACAAAAATATCTACAAGGGAGGGTTCTAGAATATTTTCAAGAATCCTCCAAGAGTCTCTAATCCTCTATACATTTGGGCCAACTTGGGTCTAACCCTATTTGGGCTAAATCTTGGGCTTCTTAACCTCCCAACCCAAGGGAAACTGGCAAGGGGTTGGGCCAAAACTAGCGGGCGTGACAAGACGCACACTTACTTCCCCCGCTCAGTAGAGAATCGATAAAAAGATGGCTATTCTTCTTAATCCGGCATCGCTCTGATTACTTCCGTCGGCGCCGCCGCCATAGTAAAATACCACGCCAAAAGAGGGCGATTTTTCTTAATCCGGCATCGCTACGATAACTTCCGCCACCGCCGCTACCGCCACCTCCTCCTTTTCTTATGCCATTCACCGCCACAGGTTCGAGAACTTGAATGTGGTTCATATTGTTAGCTACTGTATTAGTGAGTAGTTTATTTAATTACGTATTAGTGGATAGTTTAAATTATGTTAGTGGGTCAGTAATTTAGTTCATGATGTTAGTGTTTTAGTGGATTATTAAGTGGGTTAGTGGGTCCTTATTTTATGTTTTGTGTATGCCTATATAAAGGCTATTTCCATTGAAGTGTTTAATATATTACAGTAGTTCCCTTCATCTCTTTGTTTTTCATTATTATTATCATCTTTATTTACTATCAGCGGTATCATCGGGTGAGGTCCTAAAATAAAAAAAAAAAAAAAAAAAAAAAAATTGAGTGAGAGTTGTTCCAACAGAAAGAGAGAAAAGAAAGGTGATTGAAACAAAAAGAGAGAAAAATAAGGTGAGGGAAACATAAAAAGAGAAAATACGTGAGATAAAGCTGTAGCTTTATCATCCATGGGTTCAGAAAATAACTTTGTGCAGGCAGCCATTCCACACTTTGACGGTCATTACGACCACTGGAGCATGTTGATGGAGAATTTTCTGCGATCCAAAGAGTATTGGCCAATCGTAGAAACTGGTGTTGGAGAACCTGGAAATGTCGAAACTTTGACGAAAGGTGAAAAAACAGACTTGGAAGCGAGACGGCTGAAAGATTTAAAGGCGAAAAATTATCTCTTTCAGGCGATTGATCGTCCCATCTTGGAAACTATTCTTTGCAAATAAACTTCCAAAGATATTTGGGATTCCATGAAGAAGAAATATGAAGGCTCGACGAGGGTGAAGCGTGCACAGCTTCAAGCCTTGAGAAGGGATTTTGAAACACTCCAGATGAAAGATGGAGAATCATACACTAGCTATTGTGCTAGAACTATGGAGATCAGCAACAAAATGCGTTTCCATGGCGAGAAGATGGGAGATGTCACTATCGTGGAGAAGATATTGCGTTCCCTAACACCAAAATATGATTATGTTGTATGTTCCATTGAAGAATCAAAGGACATAGATGCACTTTCTCTCGATGAATTGCAAAGTTCATTGTTGGTCCATGAACAAAAGATGAACCGAGGTTCAACAGTAGAGGAGCAGGCCCTAAAGGCTTCTACTAATACTCATTTCTCTAGTTATAGAGGAAGGGGTAGAGGTAGAGGAAGGGGAGATCGAGGTGGTAGATATGGAGGAGGAAGAGGAGATCGAGGCGGTAGAGGTAATATGAACGTTAGAGCAAACAATGACCAGTTTCACAGTAAAGGAAACGGCCGAGACGGTGACAAGTCTAAAGTCGAGGGCTTTAGATGTCATAAATTTGGTCATTATCGCTCGGAATGTTATACCAGGCTGCCTATTGACAAGGAAGAGAAGTCGAATTTTGTTGAAAACAAGGAAGGAGAAACTTTGTTAATGGCGGTTCAAAGTGAAAAAGAACCGGAGCCGAGTGTTTGGTATGTGGATACGGGCTGCAGCAACCACATGAGTGGAAGTAAGTCATCTTTTACTCGTTTAAATGAAGGTTTTCATTCTGCTGTTAGTTTTGGAGATTTCTCTACTGTGAATGTGATGGGAAAAGGTGATGTGAATATACGAACCAAGAATGGTTATGTGGAAACAATCTCTAATGTCTTGTATGTTCCAGACTTGAAAAATAATTTGTTAAGTGCTGGTCAATTGCAAGAAAAGGGTTATGTTATTACTATTCAGAATGGTGCTTGCGAAATTTATGATCCAACGAGAGGAGCTATTGCTATTGTTCAAATGAGTTCAAACAGGTTATTCCCTTTGAATATTGAGACTCTTCACACCTACTTGATGGTCGAAGTGAAATATTTTTCTTGGTTGTGGCACTTTCGATATGGCCACTTGAGTTTTGGGGGATTAAAAAATCTTCGACAAAAGAATATGGTAACCGGTCTTCCCCAAATCTCAGCTCCTTCTCAAAATTGTGAAGAATGCATTGTTGGCAAACAACATCGTTCCCAATTTCCTAAAGGGAAGTCATGGAGAGCGAATGGAATTTTGGAGTTGGTTCATTCTGATATTTGTGGGCCGTTGAAACCAATTTCGAATGGAGGTAAAAAATACTTAATTACCTTCATTGACGATTTTTCCCGAAAAACTTGGGTTTACTTTTTACAGGAAAAATCAAAAGCTTTTAGTGCATTTAAAAGCTTTAAGGCTCGGGTGGAAACTGAGACGGGAGAAACGATCAAAACTCTTCGAACCGATCGTGGCGGTGAGTATTGCTCTACAGACTTTGGTGTTTTTTGTGAAGCTCGAGGCATTAGAAGAGAGCTCACAACTGCTTACACACCACAACAAAATGGCGTATAGGAGAGGAAAAACAAAACTATCCTAAATATGGTTCGAAGCTTGCTGGCAAAAGGAACGATTTCGAAACATTTTTGGCCCGAAGCTGTAAATTGGAGCGTTCACATCTTGAATAGAAGCCCTACTTTTGCGGCTCGAGATGTGACACCGGAGGAGGCCTGGAGTGGAAGGAAACCGTGTGTTGATCGTTTTCGAATTTTCGGTTGCATTGCATATGCGCATGTCCCAGATGAGAAGAGAGTAGCTTGATGATAAAGGTGAGAAGTGTGTCTTTCTAGGCGTTAGGGAAACATCAAAGGCGTACAAATTGTTCAATCCAACGACAAAGAAGATTGTAATCAACCGAGATGTACTCTTTGATGAAGAAAGGACTTGGGATTGGGATAGACAGCAGCCTACTCAAGTTCTACGTGCTAATGATGTTGAAGAAACATCACCGATGCTCGACAATTTAGGAAACGATACTCCTGTAGCTGCTGAAATCTCACCAAGAGAGTAGTTCCAATGCTGATTCTCGTCGGCGAATTCGGAGAAGGCCTGCATGGATGGAAGATTATGAGGTAACGGGATTTGATACAGATGATGATGCAATTACTCATTTTGCATTATTTGCAGATTGTGATCCAACAACCTTTGAAAGTGCCATCAAAGAAACAAAATGGCAGCAAACAATGGATGCCAAAATTGAAGCTATCGAAAGGAACGGTACGTGGGAGTTGACTGATCTTCCAGAAGGGCAGAAAACCATTGATGTAAAATGGGTTTTTAAGACGAAGCTCAAAGAAAATGGTGAGGTGGACAAACTTAAGGCGCGATTGGTTGCTAAGGGATACAAGCAAGAATATGGAGTTGATTACACAGAGTTGTTTGCTCCAGTTGCAAGGCACGACACGATCATAATGGTGATTGCATTAGCGGCGCAAAATTCTTGGCCTATATTTCAGTTTGATGTCAAATCGGCATTTTTGCACGGAAACTTGAAGGAGAAGGTATTTGTCGATCAACCCCCTCGTTATGTTATGGTTAATAATGAGCATAAAGTTTATCGATTAAAAAAAGCTCTTTATGGACTTAAACAAGCTCCACGAGCTTGGTATAGTCGCATTGAGGCTTATACTAAAGGCTGATTTCCAAAAATGTCCTAACGAGCATACTTTATTTGTTAAAGTTGGAGAAAAAAGAGAAATGCTCATTGTCTGCTTGTATGTCGATGATCTCATATTTACTGGTAATTGTGATATCATGTTTAAAGAATTCAAAAAATCTATGATGGATGAGTTTGAAATGTCTCATCTTGGTAAGATGCATTATTTTCTTGGCATAGAGATAGTGCAATGTGATAGTGGAGTTTTTATATCTCAGAAGAAATATGTGCGAGATATGTTGGATAGGTTTCGGATGAAGGATTGCAATCCCGTGGGTACTCCAATTGAGTTTGGCTCGAAGCTAAACAAAGATCCTGAAGGAAAGAAGGTGGAGAGCACACTTTACAAGCAAATTGTTGGCAGTTTAATGTATTTAACTGCTACAAGACCGGATATTATGTACTCAGTGAGCCTCATAAGTAGATACATGGAGAATCCAACTAAGATGCATATGTTAGCGGCCAAGAGAATTCTTCGTTACTTGCAAGGCACCAAGGAGTTTGGATTATTCTACAAGAGAGGTGGAGAGTCGAATTTGCTTGGTTTTACTGACAGCGATTATGCAGGAGATCAAGATGATAGGAAGAGCACTTCGGGTTACATTTTTATGTTGGGTACAGGGGCTGTTTCGTGGTCTTCTAAAAAACAGCCAATTGTTACTTTGTCGAGTACCGAAGCTAAATTTGTTGCTTCTACAGCTTGTGCTTGTCAAGCTATTTGGTTGAAAAGAATTCTTGAAGTACTTCAGTTCAAGCAAGGAGAAGCTACCACGGTTTTCTGTGATAACAATTCAGCGATCAAGTTATCGAAGAATCCCGTTCTATATGGAAGAAGCAAGCACATCGAAGTGAACTAAACCCTAAACCCCCCTCTTCAAAATGCATCCACTTCTCTCGAAGGCCACGAATGCAGCCTCTTCGACTGCTTCCTCATTGTCTCGTGATAGGAATATTCTTCTTGTAATAATAACGGAGGGTCAGGGTTTTGTTCTAGAAGTTTCTTATCGAGGTCGGAAGACAGTGCGTGGGACAGTGGTAGCTTATGTGGCGGCTCGTGATTGGTGGACGAGGTGAGTAGGTACGAGTACATGTCCATTGCTCGTTGGAGTGTTTCGGTTGAGGTGTGAACTTTTTTAGGACAGATATTTTGAGGGTTCTTTGCATGTTGCGTATGTCTTTTCCTAGACAACGGATTGCCTCTGCAGCGTCCGTCGATACTTCACGGATCTCGTTTCTGAACACGATTCGGAGGTTGTATGGTGCCTGTGGGAATTTAACAAACAAGAGAAATAACAAAATATCAGCTAATTCAGCAGCCCGGTGTTGTATCTAATTGCTCTATGTTCTTTACGTTTTAGTCGTTTCTGTTTCTCTTTTCGATGCAATTTTCAGACACCGTTTTCGGAGTTTATAACAGGAGATAAAAGCACAAGTGACAAGTTATAACATATCTGAATTTCTGAGTGTAATACACCATGAAGTGCCATAACCTCAGGGGCGGACCCAGGGGTGTTTTCTTGGGGGGGCGGAAATATAGGGGTAAATTAAGAGAGAATTTTTTTTTTTTGTTTTTAGGGACTAAAATGTACAAAATTAAAAGTTTGGGGGGGCGAAAGTGTATAAACTAATACATAAATACCCAAAAAAAAAAAAAAAAAAAAAAACAGCTTAAAAAAAAATTCTTGGGGGGGCGGGGGCCACCCCAGCTTTAGGCGTGGGTACGCCCCTGCATAACCTCATATGTATAATATCTCAGGACAGCACCTATTTGTCATATTCTGTCCATGTAAATAGTGATAAACATTCATATTTGCGCCCATCAGTTCGGCTTCCATGCAGTGTTGGAAATAATTTTTTAATTGTGTAGGAGCTAGTGTGTGTGAGCGTGAATATGTGCAAGTAGTCTGTGTTTATTGACACCGGCAGTTTGGAAATTTCTAGTACATGTACTGACCATCTTCCTATTTGAAAGTTTCTTTAGGACAGTAGTCTTTTTTTATTGACAAAATTGTCAAATGGGCCATGAATTTTACCTGTTTCATGAATATCTTAACTAGTCAGTACATGTACTAGAATTGGGCTTCACATCTACATTGTTAAGATAATCTCATTTCGACTAACTGTGGTTGAAACTAAAGAGTCAATTCTGTTCGGTACAGGCTCGTTATTGTAGCATAATAGATGTATTCATGTTCGGTATAGGCTCGTAATTGTAGCATAATCATAGACTTTTAACAATAGTTAAAAAAAATTATTTGAAAACTTTGACAGAGTATTTGGTTATATTTCTTGCATTTGTTTCACTACCCATATGTGTTGCCCACATGTTCTTTTTTCTTCGGCTAAAAAATATGATATTATGATTAATCTCGTTTTTGTTATTTGTTATCATCGAAGATGCGTGATGAATGATTACTTCTATATTGAACAATTTGAAAGCATTAATAAGTCTAGTATTTCGAATGTTACTCCAGGTTATGGCGCCTAAGTCGAAAAAAATAGATTCAATGCCGAATAATGACAAGTCTAGAGACAAGAGTTCTCTTGCAGCTTCCGGTTCATCAAACTTGAAAACCCCGAGAAGACCAAAACCTGTAATATTTTTACACAAATACATTTTTCTATGTTTTGAATGTATTTTATTTGCTAATAATCTATAAAAAAATTTGATTTACAGGTCCTAACTGATTTCAGCTACGACGAAATCATTCAAATTATCACACCCTTGGAAGAATGTGGTTCTGGATCATTTGCATCTGTCTACAAAGGAAATTGGGATACAAAAGAGGTTGCTGTAAAAAAATACGAAGCTGAACATGCAGATCTGGCTGAGGTTTTAATTATCCATTCATTTTGTATTACTAGCTATATTTTAATACTTGTAAATAATTTTAACTGTGTCTTTTTTATTTTTTTTGTCCAGAACGAGAGACAAGCATATTCTGATCTGGGATGCTATTCGAACATTGTAGAACCATTAGGATTCTGCTGGAGCACTCATTTTTACATAGTGATGAATTATGTTCCATATACGTTGCAGCAAGTAATTGAAGGTAAACAGTGGTTGATACCGATTTTCTTGTCGGTTTTTGTGTTTATCCAATTTTCACATTTTATACTTTGTATCAGTTTCGAATTTGAATTGCCATGAAACTCTACACATATTGACTCAAGTTGCATATGCAATCCGAGCATTAGGAGAGGAAAAGTATATTCTTGCCGATATAAAGCCGGATAATCTCCTTATAGCTATGGTATTTTCCAAAACATTAGTTAATTCCATATACGTTGTATGCACGCAAATATATACTTTCAGTAATTTTGGGACATTTTCAAGGATTTTTCCGTTTTCTTGTGCGACTTTGGGTCGGCAAAGAAAACGCGAGAGTACCTACCGGCTGCCAACCATTCCCATGCTGCAGCTGAACTATTTTCTTCCTCTACTGGTAAATAAGTGCCGTTATTTATAATCATTGCCCTTATTAATTTATAACTAATATTAAAATGTGTTACACAATACACACATGTCGTTACAACAAAAAGTCATATTAAGTGTACTGAATATTTCTTGGTGATATCATATTCCATTTAGTTTCAAACTGGATATAAAATATAAAAGTGTCTCTTCAAGTTATGTTGAGTGAATAACAAAAAGTATGCAAATATTATTTTCTTGAGCCACTTACAAAATAGTATCCCAAACTAAGTGTCCCAATAAATGTATATTGTAGTAGTGTGTCTAACTTTATTTATTTATTATTGTTACTAAAAATTTGTCTTAAACAGGAAACAAAGTATCGAATAAAGTTGATATATACAGCTTCGGGGTCATTTTATTGCAAATGGTCATGGACTGCAGCAAGGCTGGAACTATAGACTACAACACAACAGTTTTGAAAAAAGGTAAAAATTATCGATAAGAAGTTAACTGGAAAAAAAAACGAAAGCAAAAAAATGCGTTGAACGAAGAAGGAAAATCCTATCACATTGTTATTACCGCGGCTCGTCAAATGAGAGATAATCAACACGTCGTCAACAAGAAGTTCATTGGATGTGGATGCAATGACGAGGATGCATGGGAGGTTAGTGACTTGGCAGCTGCGTGCACAAGTGATAAAGCAGAGAACCGTCCCGCCATAGACGACGTAATACGGAAGATGGAGGCGCTGAAAATGAAGGAAGCAGTACGGAAATTGAAAATATCTGTTTTGGATTGGATTTACTGCTGAAGGAAGACAATCATGGTAAGAATAATAGATATTATTAGTTTATTATCCTTGGAATTTTTTTTCGTTTCTAAACAAATGAAAAGAACTTCAAATTGAAACAACCACTTTATTTTCATCATATCTATGTGCTTTTCAAAGTTTATTTCACTTGTTTGTCTTTGTTGTGTTTTGAGCTTACTATTTAATGGTCGGGATATATGTTCGGCTTAATTAGCTCATGATAATTAAGCCGTACATAGCTAAGTCACTCGCGATAGCTAAGTCAGCCTCTCCCGAACATGTTGCGAATGCTAAGTGATGGAAACGAAGGAAGAACTTAAGAAGATAAGAGAGTTTGTAGGAAAATACTTTTATTGCTTAAGTGCTTGTTGGATTTCTTGGATGGTTACAAATGAGGACCCTACCTCTATTTATACTAGACCACCTTCTTAATGGACGGTGGAGATCTATTTGATCTAACTGTTGGGAGTGGTTCACTAGAACCCTCCAAAGAATTCCTACAAAAATATCTACAAGGGAGGGTTCTAGAATATTTTCTAGAATCCTCCAAGAATCTCTACTCCTTTATACATTTGGGTCAACTTGGGCCTAACCCTATTTGGGCTAAATCTTGGGCTTCTTAACCTCCCAACCCAAGGGAAACTGGCAAGGGGTTGGGCCAAAACTAGCGGGCGTGACAAGACGCACGCTTACTTCCCGCGCTCAGCAGAGAATCGATAAAAAGATGGCTATTCTTCTTATTCCGGCATCGCTCTGATTACTTCCGCCGGCGCCGCCACCATAGTAAAATACCACGCCAAAAGAGGGCGATTCTTCTTAATCCGGCATCGCTACGATTACTTCCGCCGCCACCGCCACCTCCTCCTTTTCTTACGCCATTCACCGCCACAGGTTCGAGAACTTGAATGTGGTTCATATTGTTAGCTACCGTATTAGTGAGTAGTTTATTTAATTACGTATTAGTGGGTAGTTTAAATTATGTTAGTGGGTCAGTAATTTAGTTCATGATGTTAGTGTTTTAGTGGATTATTAAGTGGGTTAGTGGGTCCTTATTTTATGTTTTGTGTATGCCTATATAAAGGCTATTTCCATTGAAGTGTTTAATATATTACAGTAGTTCCCTTCATCTCTTTGTTTTTCATTATTATTATCATCTTTATTTTTTATCAGTGGTATCATCGGGTGAGGTCCTAAAATAAAAAACAATAAAAAAAATTTGAGTGAGAGTTGTTCCAACAGAAAGAGAGAAAAGAAAGGTGATTGAAACAAAAAGAGAGAAAAATAAGGTGAGGGAAACATAAAAAGAGAAAATACGTGAGATAAAGCTGTAGCTTTATCATCCATTCCACACTTTGACGGTCATTACGACCACTGGAGCATGTTGATGGAGAATTTTCTGCGATCCAAAGAGTATTGGCCAATCGTAGAAACTGGTGTTGGAGAACCTGAAATGTCGAAACTTTGACGAAAGGTGAAAAAACAGACTTGGAAGCGAGACGGCTGAAAGATTTAAAGGCGAAAAATTATCTCTTTCAGGCGATTGATCGTCCCATCTTGGAAACTATTCTTTGCAAATAAACTTCCAAAGATATTTGGGATTCCATGAAGAAGAAATATGAAGGCTCGACGAGGGTGAAGCGTGCACAGCTTCAAGCCTTGAGAAGGGATTTTGAAACACTCCAGATTAAAGATGGAGAATCAGTCACTAGCTATTGTGCAAGAACTATGGAGATCAGCAACAAAATGCGTTTCCATGGCGAGAAGATGGGAGATGTCACTATCGTGGAGAAGATATTGCGTTCCCTAACACCAAAATATGATTATGTTGTATGTTCCATTGAAGAATCAAAGGACATAGATGCACTTTCTCTCGATGAATTGCAAAGTTCAATGTTGGTCCATGAACAAAAGATGAACCGAGATTCAACAGTAGAGGAGCAGGCCCTAAAGGCTTCTACTAATACTCATTTCTCTAGTTATAGAGGAAGGGGTAGAGGTAGAGGAATGGGAGATCGAGGTGGTAGATATGGAGGAGAAAGAGGAGATCGAGGCGGTAGAGGTAATATGAACGTTAGAGCAAACAATGACCAGTTTCACAGTAAAGGAAACGGCCGAGACGGTGACAAGTCTAAAGTCGAGTGCTTTAGATGTCATAAATTTGGTCATTATCGCTCGGAATGTTATACCAGGCTGCCTATTGACAAGGAAGAGAAGTCGAATTTTGTTGAAAACAAGGAAGGAGAAACTTTGTTAATGGCGGTTCAAAGTGAAAAAGAACCGGAGCCGAGTGTTTGGTATGTGGATACGGGCTGCAGCAACCACATGAGTGGAAGTAAGTCTTATTTTACTCGTTTAAATGAAGGTTTTCATTCTACTGTTAGTTTTGGAGATTTCTCTGCTGTGAATGTGATGGGAAAAGGTGATGTGAATATACGAACCAAGAATGGTTATGTGGAAACAATCTCTAATGTCTTGTATGTTCCAGACTTGATAAATAATTTGTTAAGTGCCGGTCAATTGCAAGAAAAGGGTTATGTTATTACTATTCAGAATGGTGCTTGCGAAATTTATGATCCAACGAGAGGAGCTATTGCTATTGTTCAAATGAGTTCAAACAGGATATTCCCTTTCAAGATTGAGACTCTTCACACCTGCTTGATGGTCGAAGTGAAAGATCTTTCTTGGTTGTGGCACTTTCGATATGGCCACTTGAGTTTTGGGGGATTAAAAAATCTTCGACAAAAGAATATGGTAACCGGTCTTCCCCAAATCTCAGCTCCTTCTCAAATTTGTGAAGAATGCATTGTTTTCAAACAACAACGTTCCCAATTTCCTAAAGGAAAGTCATGGAGAGCGAATGGAATTTTGGAGTTGGTTCATTCTGATATTTGTGGGCCGTTGAAACCAATTTCGAATGGAGGTAAAAAATACTTAATTACCTTCATTAACGATTTTTCCCGAAAAACTTGGGTTTACTTTTTACAGGAAAAATATGAAGCTTTTAGTGCATTTAAAATCTTTAAGTCTCGGCTTGAAACTGAGACGGGAGAAACGATCAAAACTCTTCGAACCGATCGTGGTGGTGAGTATTGCTCTACAGACTTTGGTGTTTTTTGTGAAGCTCGAGGCATTAGAAGAGAGCTCACAACTGCTTACACACCACAACAATATGGCGTATCGGAGAGGAAAAACAGAACTATCCTAAATATGGTTCGAAGCTTGCTGGCAAAAGGAACGATTTCGAAACATTTTTGGCCCGAAGCTATAAATTGGAGCGTTCATATCTTGAATAGAAGCCCTACTTTTGCGGCTCGAGATGTGACACCGGAGGAGGCCTGGAGTAGAAGGAAACCGTGTGTTGATCATTTCCGAATTTTCGGTTGCATTGCATATGCGCATGTCCCAGATGAGAAGAGAAATAAGCTTGATGATAAAGGTGAGAAGTGTGTCTTTCTAGGCGTTAGTGAAACATCAAAGGCGTACAAATTTTTCAATCCAACGACAAAGAAGATTGTAATCAGCCGAGATGTACTCTTTGATGAAGAAAGGACATGGGATTGGGATAGGCAGCAGCCTACTCAAGTTCTACGTGATAATGATGTTGAAGAAACATCACCGATGCTCGAGAATTTAGGAAACGATACTCCTGTAGCTGCTGAAATCTCACCAGAAGAAGAGAGTAGTTCCAATGCCGATTCTCGTCGGCGAATTCGGAGAAGGCCTGCATGGATGGAAGATTATGGGGTAACGGGATTTGATACAGATGATGATGCAATTACTCATTTTGCATAATTTGCAGATTGTGATCCAACAACCTTTGAAAGTGCCATCAAAAAACAAAATGGCAGCAAGCAATGGATGCCGAAATTGAAGCTATCGAAAGGAACGGTACGTGGGAGTTGACTGATCTTCCAGAAGGGCAGAAAACCATTGGTGTAAAATGGGTTTTTAAGATGAAGCTCAAAGAAAATGGTGAGGTGGACAAACTTAAGGCGCGATTGGTTGCTAAGGGATACAAGCAAGAATATTGAGTTGATTACGCAGAGGTGTTTGCTCCAGTTGCAAGGCATGACACGATCAGAATGGTGATTGCATTAGCGGCGCAAAACTCTTGGCCTATATTTCAGCTTGATGTCAAATCGGCATTTTTGCACGGAAACTTGAAGGAGAAGGTATTTGTCGATCAACCCCCTGGTTATGTTATGGTTAATAATGATCATAAAGTCTATCGATTAAAAAAAGCTCTTTATGGACTTAAACAAGCTCCACGAGCTTGGTATAGTCGCATTGAGGCTTATTTTCTAAAGGCTGATTTTCAAAAATGTCCTAACGCGCATACTTTATTTGTTAAAGTTGGAGAAAAAGGAGAAATGCTCATTGTCTGCTTGTATGTCGATGATCTCATATTTACTGGTAATTGTGATATCATGTTTAAAGAATTCAAAAAATCTATGATGGATGAGTTTGAAATGTCTGATCTTGGTAAGATGCATTATTTTCTTGGCATAGATGTAGTGCAATGTGATAGTGGAGTTTTTATATCTCAGAAGAAATATGTGCGAGATATGTTGGATAGGTTTCGGATGAAGGATTGCAATCCCGTGGGTACTCCAATTGAGTTTGGCTTGAAGCTAAACAAAGATCCTGAAGGAAAGAAGGTGGAGAGAACACTTTACAAGTAAATTGTTGGCAGTTTAATGTATTTAACTGCTACAAGACCGGATATTATGTACTCAGTGAGCCTCATAAGTAGATACATGGAGAATCCAACTAAGATGCATATGTTAGCGGCCAAGAGAATTCTTCGTTACTTGCAAGGCACCAAGGAGTTTGGATTATTCTACAAGAGAGGTGCAGAGTCGAATTTGCTTGGTTTTACTGACAGCGATTATGCAGGAGATCAAGATGATAGGAAGAGCACTTCGGGTAACATTTTTATGCTGGGTACAGGGGTTGTATCGTGGTCTTCTAAAAAACAGCCAATTGTTACTTTGTCGAGTACCGAAGCTGAATTTGTTGGTGCTACAGCTTGTGCTTGTCAAGCTATTTGGTTGAGAAGAATTCTTGAAGTACTTCAGTTCAAGCAAGGAGAAGCTACCACGGTTTTCTGTGATAACAATTCAGCCATCATATTATCGAAGAATCCCGTTCTACATGGAAGAAGCAAGCACATCGAAGTGAAGTATTATTATTTTGGATAGGGGTGTGAACGAGCCGAGCTCGAGCCGAGCTCGCCTCTTTTGGCTGGCTCGAGCTCGAGCTCGAGCTCGAGCTCGAGCTCGTCGAGTTCTTCTTTTTTCTGGCTCGAGCTCGAGCTCGTGTTAATTTTGTCGAGCTCGAGCTCGAGCTCGAGCCCAATCCCTTTTTTTTTTTTTTTTTTTCTTTTTTTAAATATTATTTTATTAAAAAAATATTTTAAAAAATTACAAAATAAACACAAAATTGTGATTATATATTTTTTTAATATTTGTATTTATTTCTATAATATTTTATATTATTATACATTTTTAAATAAAAATAACATATAAAAAAAAAAAAAATATATATATATATATATATATTAATAAATCCGGCTCGCGAGCCGGCTCGCGAGCTGATGAACAACTAAAATCGGGCTCGAGCTCGGCTCGTCAGAAAGCTCGAGCTCGAGCTCGAAAACCTCGAGTCCGAGTTCGAGCTTTTTACGAGCCGGTTCGTCGAGCTCACGAGCCGGCTCGGCTCGTTTACCACCCCTAATTTGGGAGATCTCTACAGTGATGGAACAATTGAATTGGAATTCTGCAGAAGCGAGGAGCAGCTCGCGGACATCTTTACTAAACCTCTAAGGTTGTTTCCCTTTCAAAATCTGAGGAAGCTGATGGATGATCTGGAAGACGAAAGTGGCTAAACTAAAACTTCAAAGTTTTAAGTTTAAAGGAGGGAATGTTAGCTACTGTATTAGTGAGTAGTTTATTTAATTACGTATTAGTGGGTAGTTTAAATTATGTTAGTGGGTCAGTAATTTAGTTCATGATGTTAGTGTTTTAGTGGATTATTAAGTGGGTTAGTGGGTTCTTATCAGGGCCGGTCCGGGGTATTTAGAGGCCCAGGGTGAAAAGAAAAAAAATGTGCCCTTAACTAAAAGAAAAATATATATATTTACCTTTTTATCTTAAAGAAAAATTGTATTCCCCTATTATATGCCTATTAAAAAAAGTCAAATCTATATTAGTTTTACCAAATATTTTGTTCTATATATTAAGGCCAAGCTAAAAAACTATAAATCAAAGGTATAAAATATTTTTTTCTAAATACAAAAAAATATATAAAACTCAGAAGAAGAATATCAATATTCATTTTGTATTGCATAACTATATTTAAGTGTATACAATATTTTCTAAACATAGAAAATATAAGATGCAGTGTGAATTCAAAATATCGAATCATAATGATAAATAATGATGAAATTATCCTAGCAATTAAGTTTTATTGTAATAGTTTAATCATCCATATTTACATTGAACTAATAAAAATACTAATGAACAATTAAATTACGTACGGGTATAAAATACATATTATTAAATCTATAAATTAAAACTATTTTTATTGATCCCAAATCCCAATACTTCATAATTATTTGGCATTTAATCAAGAGTGATGTGAGATGAGAGAGAGTGGTGGTGGGGGGTCACATTGAAGTCTTCAAGACGCGAGAAATGAGAAGGAAATAGCCAAAAAAAATTAAAAAAATAAATAAAATATATAATAATATAACTAATGTTTTCTAGTTTTGGGGCCCTAAAGAAAATGAGGCCCTGGGCCTGGGCCCGGTTCGCCCTGGGCTAGGGCCGGCCCTGGTTCTTATTTTATGTTTTGTGTATGCTTATATAAAGGCTATTTCCATTGAAGTGTTTAATATATTAAAGTAGTTCCTTTCATCTCTTTGTTTTTCATTATTATTATCATCTTTATTTACTATCACATATTTTTTGTAGAATTTTGAATGAATTAAGTATCAAACATGATTTTGTGATACTATTGCATGGTCTTCTATGTTGTTTCTTTGATCATTATCCTAATTTTTTGATTTAAATGTGGGAATATGCTAGTAGTAACTGCTAAGTTGGGGTTTCTTGCTAGTGTAATTCTGAATGTATTAGTGGCAACGTGAAGTAAGATGCATTTCTTTTTGCTTACGATCTAATAATTGGGACATCCGATATCAAATGTCATTAATGGAGAATAATTAGAATAATTCTTCAATTCATGAGTCGAGGGCATCTAGCAGAAATAATCTGGGGTTTTGGGCATTTTTAATAACATTGTATGGCTACGATACTGCTCGATTTTCTCTATAGGTTTGTGTGATCTTGTGTTGAGAGAGAGAGAGAGAGAGAGAGAGAGAGAGAGAGAGAGAGAGAGAGAGAGAGGGGGGGGGGTAAGTTTGCCAACATGAATTTCATATTCTGTTTCAGAAAGGTAATGATAGCAAAATTAAAATTACAAATAATATAAGAGTAGAATTTTTTTTATTCTCTTTAAATTCGATTTCGGAAGCCCTGTTTATTAGACGCAGGTTGTGTTGTTCCATTCTCTTGTTTGTGTAGTGGTTTTTGAACGCAAAAAATTTCGACTGTTATTTATTTGGCATAGTTTGCAACTTAGGGAATGTGTGGCAGATTGGAACTGCTTGCTTGAGTGTGGCGTACTGCTGTTCTTTTGTCTTGTAAATATTCACGTGTTGTTTTCGATCTCGTGTTGGTTTTTGCGGCCCGTTTTGGGGGTCGGAACAGATATTCTGTCGTAAAAATAAAATTATGTTTGATGTGCAACTACAATTTTTAAAACTAGTATTCTTGATTTTAGCATGTGTTATTTGTTCTATACTTTCTTGAACATATTTTGCTCAGTGTCTTCTTATCCTTTGTTTTAAGATAGATTCTTCAGATAATCCATTTAAGAATCCTATGTATCCTAAAAAATCAATAACAATACTACTACTGATAATAATAAGCCTTTATAGACAGATGCAATACATATATATATATATATATATATATATATATATATATATATATATATATATATATATATATATATATATATATATATATATACACATAATAATTTTCCTAAATCTAGATTCTAGACATCTTCCTGTTTAAATTTAGCCATCTTTGAGAATTAATCAACAGCTTCAACCAAGTGATCGAGCCGAGCCACAAACTCAACGAGCAACGAAATAAAAGTCGCAACGAGTAGCGGTAGTCTCCAATGTCTTCATCCTAGGCATACAATCTGTAGAACTAAACCCTAAACCCCCCTCTTCAAAAGCATCCACTTCTCTCGAAGGCCACGAATGCAGCCTCTTCGACTGCTTCCTCATTGTCTCGTGATAGGAATATTCTTCTTGTAATAATAACGGAGGGTCGGGGTTTTGTTCTAGAAGTTTCTTATCGAGGTCGGAAGACAGTGCGTGGGACAGTGGTAGCTTATGTGGCGGCTCGTGATTGGTGGACGAGGTGAGTAGCATGTCCATTGCTCGTTGGAGTGTTTCGGCTGAGGTGTGAACTTTTTGAGGACAGATATTTTGAGGGTTCTTTGCATGTTGCGTATGTCTTTTCCTAGACAACGGATTGCCTCTGCAGCGTCCGTCGATACTTCACGGATCTCGTTTCTGAACGCGATTCGGAGGTTGTATGGTGCCTGTGGGAATTTAACAAACAAGAGAAATAACAAAATATCAGCTAATTCAGCAGCCCGGTGTTGTATCTAATTGCTCTATGTTCTTTACGTTTTAGTCGTTTCTGTTTCTCTTTTCGATGCAATTTTCAGACACCGTTTTCGGAGTTTATTACAGGAGATTAAAGCACAAGTGACAAGTTATAACATACCTGAATTTCTGAGTGTAATACACCATGAAGTGCCATAACCTCATATGTATAATATCTCAGGACAGCACCTATTTGTCATATTCTGTCCATGTAAATAGTGATAAACATTCATATTTGCGCTCATCAGTTCGGCTTCCATGCAGTGTTGGAAATAATTATTTAATTGTGTATGAGCTAGTGTGTGTGAGCGTGAATACGTGCAAGTAGTCTGTGTTTATTGACACCGGCAGTTTGAAAATTTCTAGTACATGTAACTGACCATCTTCCTATTTGAAAGTTTCTTTAGGACAGTAGTCTTTTTTTATTGACACCAGGCATTCGCACAAAATTGTCGAATGGGCCATGAATTTTACCTGTTTCATGAATATCTTAACTAGTCAGTACATGTACTAGAATTGGGCTTCACATGTACATTGTTAAGATAATCTCATTTCGACTAACTGTGGTTGAAACTAAAGAGTCAATTCTGTTCGGTACAGGCTCGTTATTGTAGCATAATAGATGTATTCATGTTCGGTATAGGCTCGTAATTGTAGCATAATCGTAGACTTTCGACAATAGTTAAATTTTTTTATTTGAAAACTTTGACAGAGTATTTGGTTATATTTCTTGCATTTGTTTCACTACCCATATGTGTTGCCCACATGTTCTTTTTTCTTCGCCTAAAAAATATGATATTATGATTAATCTCGTTTTTGTTATTTGTTATCATTGAAGATGCGTGATGAATTATTACTTCTATATTGAACAATTTGAAAGCATTAATAAGTCTAGTATTTCGAATGTTACTCCAGGTTATGGCGCCTAAGTCGAAAAAAATAGATTCAATGCCGAATAATGACAAGTCTAGAGACAAGAGTTCTCTTGCAGCTTCCGGTTCATCAAACTTGAAAACCTATAATATTTTTACACAAATACAGTTTTCTATGTTTTGAATGTATTTTATTTGCTAATAATCTATAAAAAAAAATTGATTTACAGGTACTAACTGATTTCAGCTACGACGAAATCATTCAAATTATCACACCCTTGGAAGAATGTGGTTCTGGATCATTTGCATCTGTCTACAAAGGAAATTGGGATGCAAAAGAGGTTGCTGTAAAAAAATACAAAGCTCAACATGCAGATCTGGCTGAGGTTTTAATTATCTATTCATTTTGTATTACTAGCTATATTTTAATACTTGTAAATAATTTTTAACTGTGTCTTTTTTATTTTTTTTGTCCAGATCGAGAGACAAGCATATTCTGATTTGGGATGCTATTCGAATATTGTAAAACCATTCGGATTCTGCTGGAGCACACATTTTTACATAGTGATGAATTATATCCCATATACGTTGCAGCAAGTAATTGAAGGTAACAGTGGTTGATACCGATTTTCTTGTTGGTTTTTGTGTGTATCCAATTTTCACTTTTTATACTTTGTATCAGTTTCGAATTTGAATTGGCACGAAACTCTACACATATTGACTCAAGTTGCATATGCAATCCGAGCATTAGGAGAGGAAAAGTATATTCTAGCCGATATAAAGCCGGACAATATCCTTAGTTAATTCCATATACATTATATGCACGCAAAAATATACTTTCAGTAATTTTGGGACATTTTCTAGGATTTTTCCGTTTTCTTGTGCGACTTTGGGTCGGCAAAGAAAACGGGAGAGTACCTACCGACTGCCAACCATTCCCATGCTGCAGCTGAACTATTTTCTTCCTCTACTGGTAAATAAGTGCCCTTATTTATAATCATTGCCCTTATTTATTTATAACTAATATTAAAATGTGTTCCACAATACAAACATGTCGTTACAACAAAAAGTCATATTAAGTGTACTGAATATTTCTTGGTGATATCATATTCCATTTAGTTTCAAACTGGATATAAAATATAAAAGTGTCTCTTCAAGTTATGTTGAGTGAATAACAAAAAGTATGCAAATATTATTTTCTTGAGCCACTGACAAAATAGTATCGCAAATAAGTGTCCCGTATTGTAGTAGTGTGTCTAACTTTATTTATTTATTATTGTTACTAAAAATTTGTCTTAAACAGGAAACAAAGTATCGAATAAAGTTGATATATACAGCTTCGGGGTCATTTTATTGCAAATGGTCATGGACTGCAGCAAGACTGGAACTATAGACTACAGCACAACAGTTTACAAAAAGGTAAAAATTCTCGATAAGAAGTTAACTGGAAAAAAAAAACGAAAGGAAAAAAACGCGTCGAACGAAGAAGGAAAATCCCATCACATTGTTATTACCGCAGCTCGTTGAATGAGAGAGGATAAACACGTCGTCAACAAGAAGTTCATTCGATGTGGATGCAATGACGAGGATGCATGGGAGGTTAGTGAATTGGCAGCTGCGTGCACAAATGATAAAGCAGAGAACCCTCCCGCCATAGACGATGTAATACGGAAGATGGAGGCGCTGCACAAATGATAAAGCAGAGAACCCTCCCGCCATAGACGATGTAATACGGAAGATGGAGGCGCTGAAAATGAAGGAAGCAGTAAGGAAATTGAAAATTTCTGTTTTGGATTGGATGGCAGGTGATTTGACGAAGATGGCTATTGAAACTTCGAAAGCTGACCTCTGTTAAATACATTCTTTTTGTAGACAAACTCCAAGATTTGGTGACTTTTTGTAGATTCACCAATCTGATGGTGATTAAAAGCTAATCGTGTACCTTTTTTGTTTTTTTTTTTTTTCGTCTAAGCACATACATACGAAGATTGCACTAGTGAGTAAGTAATTCGAAGGTGTTCATGATTGAGAACAAAGATGCACGCATGTACTGCGTTTGTTGTGTTGTTGACATTCATTCGGAACTCAACTAGCAAGAAAGGAAGTTGAATTGGAAAGCACTTTTTGAGGCTGAGTTTTTCGATCGTTTTTTTATAGCTTAAGCATAAAACAACTTCATTCATGTAAATAGACCGCACCTGAATTACACATACCCATCCTCTTCATTTTCATTTATATATTGACAAATATATTCATTCATGTTGTACCTTCTTTTCATATATAATACTAAATTAGATTAGATCAAATATCAGTTCATAAATAATTTATATAATACCATAAAACAACAATAGATTATAATACACCTAAGCCGACTTGGGATTCGCGCACGTGCGTACGCGTTTGGTCACTCCAAGAAAGTCGGCATTTTTCTTGACGGATTTAAGTTTGAGAAGAGATTTGATAACTTGCTTCATAGTAGGTCGTTCGTCGGGTTTTCCTCTAATACAGTCAATCACCAGCTCGGAAATCTTCTCTTCGTCAGCAGCCTCAAAATCAGATTCTGCTACTATATTTTGATCAACAACTGAAAAAATGATATTCTTCCACTCACTCTCACTCGTTTTATCGAGTAATTTAAGGAACTTATTATATTTTTCCAGAGCCCAATCGACAACATCTACTTCCTTTCTTCTAATCGTATCGTCTGCATTGTAAACTCTCTTGGAAACCAAGTTGAGAAGTATAACCCCAAATGCAAACACATCTTGTTTATCCGAAGATGAACCTGTAAGCAAATACGATGACGATTAACATCTATTACGAATTTAATCAATACGTAATATAACAAAGTGAAAAGTCGAAACTACTTTGATAGAACGAATCAACATCAATGTAGCCATAGCTTCCAAGTACATGATGGCCTATATATATTGTCCTATCGGGGAATATTCCACCAGTTATCAAACCAAAATCGCATAATTTAGGATTATAGTCCTGCAAAATAATAATAATAATAAAAAATAAATAAAAATTATTATATGATATTGAATTCAAGTACGAACACTTATAACAACACACACCTCGTCAACAACTATATGAGCGCAGTCAAGGTTGCGGACTATATAAGATTTGTAAAACGAACACTTTGAGGCGTGCATAAATTTGAGGAGTGATGCAAATCCGAGCGCAACTTTCATTCTTTGCAGCCAAGTGAAACCATCTACAGATGAATTAAAAAAATTATTCTTCAATTATCAATTATATTATCGTAAGAAATAAAATTTTGTCATATTAATTAATAAATGTCAATACCTTTAGGAATGAGGTTAAAAACGGAGTCGAACGGGTTGAATTCATAAACAGCACCCAAATTATGATTTTCGTTGCAATATCCATACAACTTTACCATGCCTGGATGCATTTCGTGGCGAAGTAACATGATTTCATCCTGGATATACAAATTAAAGAAAGTAGCAATTAATTTCAAGAATAACTAATATAAAAATAATAATAATAATAATAATACGTGGAAAAACGTGTATATACCATTAGTCTGCGTTCGTTATCTCCACGTCCGAAGTTATATTTTTCCAGGATTTCCCACATCTTTACCATCACAGTTAGTGTACGACCATCGCGCACAATCTTTCCACGATAAAGTTTGCCGAATTGGAAATGGCAGAGATAGTTGCTCTCGGAAAAGTTATCGGTATAAACAGCCAAGTCCTCATACTTGAGTTTGAATGTTCTTTTGATCCCCGTCTCTAGCAAATGTTCAATGAAAAATTAAAGAATCAATATATATATATATATATATATATATATATATATATATATATGTGTGTGTGTGTGTGTGTGGTTGAAGTAACTAAACTAAACTCCATCACTACTTAATAGATCAAAGATCAAAGTTTTTTTTTTTGAAGCCCTCAAACAAAAAGGGGAGAAAACCTCAAAGAATTGAATTGATTGGTTAGGATTTCATAGTTTCAACAGATAACGGCGATCTGTTAAAAAACCAAATACACGCAGCCAAATACATTAAAAAAACAAACGGAAAACTCACGGGCTGTAAATTGAGTTTTTACAATAGAGCTCATCGCTTGTCTCTCTGCAACAAAATTCACCGGTTGGTCACCTTCAAAAGTTCGCCGGAGAGCAGCCTCTAATTTTCTCTAATTAATAAGGAATTTGGTGAGAATTAGGTATTATTTGGCCACAGATTCCAATGTGAAAAGAGTTCTTATTTTTTTTTGCCCCTCATGTTTTCTCGAATTCTACTTTTAATCCTCGTGTTTCGGATTGGGTAAAATACAAATTGAATTGGCCCGGCCCGTTTTAGACATATTTGGCCCACACGTAAAATATTATTTTGGGGTTAAAATTAAAATTAGAAAATTGGGGCTAGAAAAAATTATATATATTTTTAATGGAACAGTTACACCTTTAATTAAAAAATATATATTATACACGATTTTCGATTTTGATCCTTAAACTTTTTCTGACACGAAATTGACCATCAAATAACCAGTTTTTTTTTTTCAATTTTGGCCCACAGTTTGAAATTGCGGTTAGTTTGGACGGAAAAGTCACGTGCGAGGCACGTGACAATGCACATTAACCCCGTCTTTTTACCTATATTGTTAATTTAACAATATTATCACTTTATTCTTACAATTTCGTCCAAATAAAATTAAATTCGAGAAATGTACTAAAAATGTGAAATGACAAAAATACTATAGGAGGGTTTCTAGAAACTAGTACATTATATTTTATTCACAAATATTATTTATTTCTTTATTTTAATTTTTTTAATCGAAAACGCTATAACTAATTTGATTATACCAAATTTTTTGGACGAATATATAATAATAATGTTAAACTAGGGTCAAATAAAAAAAATATAGGCAAGACAGGGGTTAGAAGTGCATGATCACATGCCTTGCTCGTGACTTTTCCGTCCAAACTAACAACAATTTCAAATGGCGTACGAAAATTGTAAAAAAAAAAAAAACTTTCTATTTGAGGATCAATAACGTACCGGAAAAAGTTTGGACCAAAAAAAAAATGTATAATATAGGGACTAAAACTGTAGTCATCCTTATCTAATGGACGACGAACCTTGTCAAAAACCGATGCTGGTGTATTTGTGTTATTGGCTCATTGAAAGTTTCTGAAGGGCCGTTAATTTGAAAAAAAAAATAGTTGTAATTAAAGGTGAAAGTTGGTAAGAACCGATTCGATCCGAAAAGTTTCGATTTTGGAACAACTCTTTTCATTTTGATTTCCAAAATTTCGATTTTCGATATTGTCCAAATTTTTTTATTGGAATTGGAATTATATAAAAAACATTAGGAATTTCCAATTTTCGATTCAATTTAATTCCGAAAATTCCATAGCTTTTTGAAATTGGAATGAATTTCTAGATTCCGAAAATCCTGGAATTGGAATTGAAATTGGTTTTGTACTTAAGAAGAAAAATGGAAATTTTCGAAAAATGGAAATTTCGATTCATTCCATCCAACTTATACCCGGTAATTGTAATTGTGTAACTAAAAGGAGATTCTCGTAATTAAGTATGGCTCAAGGATATTTCTTTTTTTTTTTATTTTTTTATTCTTTTATTTCTTTTTATTTTTTTACCCTTAGTAAAGACAACAAAACAAGCAAACCACAAAAAGGGTCTACAGTCAAAACTAAACTAAACTAAACTAAACTTATGCGAACAGACCAGTTAACATAAGAATCTGTAAATTTTACACAAATTTCAAAAGGTAGTAGTAGTAGTAGGGGTGGAAATCGGACGGAAAGGATCGGAAATGATTTTTGCGAAAAATTTCCAATTTTTTTCGGAAGTAAAAAAATTGTTTCAATTTCCGTTCCAAAAACAAATCGGAATGCGAAAATTCATTCCGATTTCGGAATGCCTCGGAATAGACGGAAATTTAGAAATTTCAGAAATTACATTAGTTTATAATATTTTGTTCCAAATTCTGATATAATGAAAATTTTCACAATATTTTTTTAACTTTAAAAAAAAATGCATGAAAATGCAAGAAAATCCAAAAGAGAGTTCGACAACCGCAATAAATAAAAACACATGTTGGAACAAGAAATTGAAACATATATTTTCTTATAAGGAAAAAAATGCAACATAAAGTTTCTGACACCGATTAATCTTTTCTATGGTTTTAATTTACTTAAGCCTTCGATATCTATATGTTTTCAAATAAAATATGACATAAGTTATATTATTGAATATATATCATAAAATTATATTATATATTTCGAAAAAAAATATTCGGAACTAAAATCGGATTGGAAATCGAAATTTCCGGTAATTTTATATACCCTCCAATTATGTTCCAACTAATTAAGAAGAATCAAAAATCAGAATGAAAAATATGGTTCCAAATTCGGATATTATCGGATAGGAATTGGCCGAATTCGGAAATTTGATTCCGATTTCCACTCCTCCTAGGTTGTAGTGTTTTTTTTTCTTTTATTTTTTTTTTTTTTTAACATAATATATGATACGAAGAAGAAGAAGACAAAATTAAAAAATCAAATAAACAAATAAACAAATCGTTTAGCTCAAAAAATTAGCCCTGGT